>NW_027099976.1:0-72707 GCF_031753505.1 Anomalospiza imberbis
GGTATTGTAGTTCACACAAGCGACACCCTCGTTGCAGGAAGTGTCGAGTGCCAACTAGATCCCCTATCCAAGTAGAGCTTGAAGCAACTGAAATAATAACTTTGTTTTGTGGATGGGAATTATTAGTGCCTGTTGAATGGGAAATAGCTGAAGAACAGTGGGAGACCACCGTTAAGGAGTGTCAAAAACGATTTGCCTGGAAATTAGCTAAGAGAAAGTGACAAGAGAAGAGAGGGCAAGACCAGATTGGCCTCTGTAATCGCCACCAAGAAGATCACATACACCTGCTGTGGGCTGCAACCCCATATGCATGGGAGGTGGGAGTATAAGCCATACTGGACCTCTCCTTTTTCTGTCACTTATTTTCTGTCTTTTCCCTTTTGGGACATTGACAAAGCCATGCTACAGGTGTTACCAGAAGCTGTATATGGAAAGACACCAAGGTTCCTTCTTTATCTCTCACACTCATGTCAACAGTCACTGTTATAACCCATCCAAATTAGGAAACTGCATGCACAATGGACAAAAGTACTGGATAACTGAGAACCTAGGAATAAGTGGTAAGAGGATGGGAAGTGAATGCCCAAAAGGGGAGAAATGGATTTGTTTCACATACGCTATTGGGAATAAAGCCCAGGATTTGGTAAAAGAGCAATTGATAAATAAAAAAGCTAAGCCGGCACCACCACCTAAACCTGTACCAATCTCACTTGACAATTTGTATACAAAACTGGAACAACAATTAGAAAAAGAAATATATATTTCAAGGATGGGTAAAAATCAGTTTGTAGAATTGGGAGAAAGAATAAGTAAGGAACTTAACATAACCAATTGTTGGGTTTGTGGAGGGGCTCTCATGTCAGAAGAATGGCCATGGAAAGGCAGCAGCTTAGGCCCAATTGAGCTCCTTAAGTGGAACCAGACAAGTATAAGGGGAGAAAACCGACCAGAGGGGTGGGTTTTGAGTTCAGTAGTCATAGGGGAAGAATGTCTTTGGCGAAATGGGAAAAAGTTCCTTCATGAAGTAAGAAAAACTCCCTGTAAAAGATATAAAGTCAGTAATGGAACTTCTGTATGGTGGCTCCCAGAAGAACCCACCATGTATTGGACCCAAGAAAAAGTAAAAAAAGGAAATTGTAAGTATAATAATAAAATCAGACTTTTTCAGTGTAATGACACAGGAAAAAATCCTTACGTTGGCATCCCAGAGATTTCTAAATTTTGGGAGAATATAGATGAGCAAAAATTTGATTATTGGAAAGCCCCAGATGGCTTATTCTGGATATGTGGAAAAAAGGCATACCCAAAACTTCCCTCTCAGTGGAAAGGGAGTTGTACTCTGGGAGTCATACAGCCAGGATTTTTTCTTTTGCCAGGGTCTGAAGGGGATCACTTAGGGATACCAGTTTATGAAGATCTAAAAAGAAACAAGAGAGACTTAATTGGAGGATTCCAAAAATGGGGAGACGAGGAATGGCCCCCTGAACGTATATTGGAAACATATGGGCCAGCCACCTGGGCACAAGATGGGAGTTGGGGATATCGAACCCCAATTTACATGTTAAATCGCATTATAAGACTCCAAGCCGCTGTAGAAATAATAACAAACAAAACTGGTCGGGCAATGGCATTAATGTCAAGACAACAGACCCAAATCAGAGCAGCCGTGTATCAGAATAGGTTGGCTTTGGATTATCTATTAGCTGAAGAAGGGGGTGTTTGTGGAAAATTCAATACATCAGATTGCTGTTTGAAAATAGATGATAACGGGGATGCTGTCCTAGATATAGTCAATGATATCAGAAAAATAGCCCATGTACCAGTTCAAAAGTGGGAATCAATGCTGAATACTAGCTGGTGGGATAACATGTTAGGAATAGAGTGGTGGAAAAAGCTAGGCTTCTTCCTGCTATGCGCTACAGCTGGTCTAATATTCCTTCCTTGTTTGATCCCCTGTTTCATTCGACTCATCACCAGTGTAGTTCAAAGCATGCAAATAGTGACCATGGATCAAAAATTGGATACAACAAAAACGGTACAAAGGATTATGGTATTAAAGAAACAAAATAAAGAAGACCCCTTTCAGGAAGCTAGATTGATTTATGAAGAAAATGAATGAAAAATGAAGGCTAGAAAGCAGTAAATATTGCTCGAGCCAAAGTAATTATAAAAAGAAAGAGGAAGGATTGTGAAAAATGCATATTATATGGCTCTACGCAGATATTTACTATATGTATTATGCTAGGTTGGAAAGTTATGTTGTATTAACATTTTAATAATATAGTAAATGTAGTTTTGTAAGCTTTAGCAGTTAAAATAGAAATTATGTGTGTATTCTTTTAATTAGCTCAAGAAAAGGAGAAGATAATAAAAAATTCTTTGCACAGAGATAACAATTACAGAAACCCATAAATTTTCCAAAGGAGAGGAGTTTATGGTTTTCCTTATCAACGGAAACGAACTTTTTCAAGCTGGACTTAGATTGGAAGGCACCTGGGGATTATAGAAAATTTTTGACACGTACCAGATGGATTTCTTGTTTTAAATAAAATATATGCATATTCATAAAGTGTTTTGTATATGCAACAGATTACCCTTTTTAAGGAGTAAAATTTCTTTTAACAGGGTCCCCCCTTTTCCTGGCTTACTTTTGTCCAGGGAGGGGTACCCAGCCCGGGCTGTAACTCTTTGCTGTTATTGTCTCATTAATTGTCCTAACTCTAATTGTGTAACCTTTATTACTACATTTGTATTATTTTTTTATAACTATTTTATTTTTATTAAACTTTCTAAATTTTTGAAACAAGTGATTGGCGTTTATAACAGTCACCTATTATTCTTTGACCTTCAGCAACCCCACAAGAGAAGGGTCCTCTGAGAGACCAGGCAAGGCAGACAGCTGCTTAATCTCCTCAATTTCCAGGGCAGCTATACCGAAAGCCTACCAGTACCCTTTTGGATCCTTGAAATACCCTCTCCTGAGATTTCTTCTCATAGGATCAAGAGTAAAATTAGCTCTTGTACTTTGCCTGTGGAACTGGCCACTGGTGATTGGAGCAGCAACTTTCCTGGAACAACCCCCACTTGTGATTGTTGTTCCTTTCAATTGACATACCCATGCCTCTAGAGTCAAGGTAGGTTTTCCATCCCACTTCCTCATGTCCTCTTCACTCTATGCAAATTTCTGTCACATGGGTCATGGTCATTGGACTACATCTTGATTTGTGGGTAGCTGCACTTTGTTAAAGTCAAATCATCTCTTGCATGGCTAATTCTGTCAGGTACTGGCTACCTTTCCCTACTATAATCCACTTGGCTGGGTGACATATAACATCTCCCCTGGAGGGGTACATTTTCTTCACATTTGACAGATGTCACTTCCAGAGGCTAAGGACTCATGTCCCTCTTTTAATTGCCTTGTCAATACCTGTTTCCTTAGAAATTGATCCCAGCTGCTTGGCTTCCCTACTCTCTTATTCCAAACTATTTGTCCCGTTATCCCAGCATCAAAGCTTCCAGTTCAAAATGTGCTCACCTGGATGATGGCTCAAATATTTTAGTATATCCTGCAGCTTACTCAAGGTAAAGGATTGAGTGGTTACCTCTTGGTCTTGTTCTGCCTTACTAGTTTTTCTGGATTCTGCACTTGTTCGGGGATGAAATTACAAAATGTTGGAGGTGCCCACTGTCCTAAGCCCATACTATTTCTCACACTCTGCCACTCCTAACTATCTGGCCTCGAGACAGATCTCTGGGTGATGTTTGTTGACGACCAAGTTTAAATGCAAAGAAAAACCTAAATATTTTATATATATACGCATGCGCTGGTGATGATAAAAAACCACACACTGATACAGTGTTATAGTGGTGTTGGGCTTGGCAGGTGTTGTTTCTCCTCTCATCTCCATCCCCTCACTTCTCAGGCGAGCTCCCTTTTATTTAATCTCATTAGGATCAACAATCATCTTCTCATTGGTCCCTAGGGTCTCCTGCTAATTTTGTAACACACAAAACATGTCTCAAGCATTCCATGCATGTGATTGTTTTCAATCACAATAAGCCACACAATCACACTCACACAGCCGTGTTCTGCCAAGAAATGAGATTCCATAGCATCCTTCAGCAAGCACACAATTTAGCAGGGCCCTTAGGGTTAACATTTTCTTGTTCTAATCTTGGTCAGGATGCCAAGTGTTTGGCACTGCTCCCACGATGTTCTTAAACAGCTGTTTAACCTCAAAGAAGACCTGAACCATATTTATCAACCGGCTGATTCCTAGAAAAAGGAGCAGGTTGGTTTCAAGGCTGTTCAAAGGATATTAAAAAATCTTTAAAATTCTCAAGTGATCCTGTAATCAGACTGGAGAATAGAGAAGAGGGAGGGAGGGAGGGAGGGAGGGAGGGAGGAAGGAAGGAAGGAAGGAAGGAAGGAAGGAAGGAAGGAAGGAAGGAAGGAAGGAAG
Organism: Anomalospiza imberbis; assembly: GCF_031753505.1. Lineage (NCBI taxonomy): Eukaryota > Metazoa > Chordata > Aves > Passeriformes > Viduidae > Anomalospiza > Anomalospiza imberbis. Next base: position 4,463 of record NW_027099976.1, read on the forward strand.
GAAGGAAGGAAGGAAGGATCCTCCATAGGTAGGGTCTCCAAGAAGAAAAGGCAAAAGATTTAATTATTAATAATTACCAATAGATGGCTCCCAAAATACAGATATTATGGCAATGAGGGGTACACAAACCAGATTAGTTTTATGACCAGCAATTCTATCATATCATAAGCCAATACTATAAAGTACACCATAAGGATAATCAGCCCAGGCCCCATGGAGGATAAGCATCACCATGGGAAACACATATTGCAAGTATGGTATTGCATAACACAACCCTGAGAACAAGCGCAACAACTCCGAGAGCAAACATCATCTTGACCAGCTACTATTAAACCAATATGATGAATATTTCTAAAAAAATTCTTTTACAACTCTCTGGTCAGATCTGTTGTTACTTCAACCATCTGTGCCTCACATTGGGTACCAAAAATGGCTGTTGTGGTTTAACCCCAGCTGGCAAGTAAGCACCATGCAGCCACTCACTTTCTTCCACTCCTCAGTGGGATGGGGAGGAGAATCAGAAAAAAGTAAAACTCATGGGTTAAGATAAGAACAGTTCTAAAATTCAAACAAAGTAAAATATTATAATAATATGAATTATATTAATAACAATAGTAATGATTGCAATGTAAAGGAGAGGGAGAAGGAGACAGAGAGAGGGAAAATCCAAGAAAGGCAAGTATTGCACAATACGTCTCACTACCCCTTAACTGATGTCCAGTGTGTCCCCCCAACAGTGATTGATTCCTCCCAGCCACATCTCCCCAGTTTATATACTGGGCATGATGTTCTATGGTATGGAATATCCCTTTGGTCAGTTCAGGTCCCCTGTCCTGGCTATGCTCCCTCCTAACTTTTTGTGCACCTCCTCCCTAGCAGAACATGAGACAATGAGAAGCCCTTGACTCAGGGTAAGCAATGCTCAGCAACAACCAAAGCATCAGTGTGTTATGAGCATTATTCTGATTAGATAATTCTGATAACATTGTACTGAATCCAAAACGCAGCACTGTACCACCTACTAAGAAGAAAATTAACTATCCCAGATGAAAGCAGGACACATGGTTACAGAAAAAAATTAAAACTTTTCAAATGCAGGATAAAACAAAAAAGCAACTTGTCAGACCTCACAGACTGTTGGCAATGGAGAGAGATGGGGAGGCTGATTCAGTGATCAGAATCCAATTTTATTGTGGGATACAAACACATACTATTTTAGGGCAACTAGTATTGTGGGCTACAATGATTAGGTTAAAATCACATACACAAACATGCATATAACAACATCTCTTGCTTGCAGAGTTTAATGAGATTTTCTGGTAAACCTGTCTGATTTAATCTTCTTGCAATCTAGGTCTAATTTTCAAAGATCCATTTGATTTTGCCAAGGCATTCCGTTATCAAATCTCTTATGTTAACCAGGTCCAAAGTCCATCATCTGCCTTGTGTCCCCCAACAGACCAGCAACAGACCAGCTCTATAATAGTGTCATGGTTTGACACTGGCCAAATGCCAGGCACTCACTAAAGTCACTCACTCACCCTCCCCTGCCACGGCTGGGCAGAGAAGAGAAAAATTTAATGAAGGCTTCATGGAGTTGAGATAAGGACCAGGAGAAAACACTCCAAGGGCAAAACAGGCCCAACCTAAAGGTACAAAATGAATTTAATAAAATCAGAGGAGGATAATGAGAAGTAAAAAAAATCCCTTAAAACCACCTTTTCTTCCCCCAACCCCTCCCTCCTTCCCACTGACAGTGCAGGGAGACAGGGTGTTAAAAAAAGGTTAGAAACTCTTGTAAAAGAGTTGATAATTGTTAAGCATGTACTGTTAGTTTGGTTATTGTAAAAGGGGTTAAAAGGGTAGTTATAAGAAATACAGTACTCAACATACCGTATTACACCTAAGTAAAGTGCACCACCCCTCCCCAAGCAAACCGAGCCAGCCTGGGCAGAACTGTAATGGGCCAATCAAGCGCCTTAACCCTTCATGCAAAAGAAAGGATCCAAACAGAAACCAATCCAGAGGGACAAAATACAGGATAAAAAGGGGTATCTGACCCAGTGAATTTGTGCCGTTCCACCTGGAACATTGGGGACATCACTGCTCAAGAAATAACCCAGCACCAGCACCACAGCATCCTCGACGGGATCGCTCCTGCTTGGCCCACCGGCCCCCATGCTTTAGGCCTTTCCTTTTATAATAAATGCTGAAATCACTTTTAGTACCAGGACTGTGCCTCCGTTTTTAACACAGGGCATGGAGGTTTTAGTCAGTCCATCACTGGAGGTTTTCTGCTGCTCCTGGAGTGGAGTCCTTCCCCTGCTACACTGTGGGGTCTCTTCCCATGGGAAACAGTTCTCCGTAAATTTGTCCAAAGTGATTCCAAATCTCATGAGCAGCAGCCTCCCGAAAACTGCTGCAACTGACAGTCCCAAGGGAAAACTACAAACTGACATCAGGAACCTGGGCTGGCCCCTTTTCTTTCCCTGGGAAAAGGGCTGGTCTTTGCCTCCAGGGGCCCGCGGCCCTGAGTGGCGGCTGACTCCAAAAAATAGCAACGATCAGGGATGGGCCCCAAACCCAACCTGCCCCCACCTCAAACCTGTGCTGCCCTGACAGTCCCAAAGGGAACCCTAAAAACTGACACCAGGAACCTGGGCTGGCCCCTTTTCTTTCCAGGGAAAAGGGCCTGTCTTTCTCTCCAGGGGCCTGTGGCCTTGAATGGGCAGCCAGCTGCAGAAAATCGGAACAATTAAGGATGTGTCCAAGACCCAGCCTGTCCTCATCTAAAACCTGTGCTGCCCTGACAGTCCCAAGGGAACCCTACCATCTGATATCACAAACCTGGGCTGGCCACTTTTCTTTCCCAGGGAAAAGGGCCGGTCTTTGTCTCCAGGGGCCTGTGGCCCTGAGTGGCTAGCTGCCTCCAAAAAGTCCAAAATAAATTGGATTTCTCCCAGACCCAACCTGCCCCCACCTCAAACCTGTGCTGCCCTGACAGTCCAGAGGGAAGCCTACAAACTGACATCGGGAACCTGGCCCGGCCCCTTTTCTTTCCTAGGGAAAAGGGTCTGCCTATCTCTCGAGGGGCCTCTGGCCCCGAATGGCCAGCCAGCTCAAGAAAATTGGAACAATCAAGGATATCTCCCAGACCCAACCTGTCCCCACCTCAAACCAGTGCTGCCCTGACAGTCCCAAGGGAACACTACAATCTGATATCAGGAACCTGGGCTGGCCCCTTTTCTTTCCCAGGGAAAAGGGCCGGACTTTGTCTCCAGGGGCTTGTGGCCCTGAGTGGCCGACCACCTCCAAAAAATTGGAATGATCAAGGATGTGTCAAAGACCCAACGTGCCCCCACCTCAAACCTTTGCTGCCCTGACAGCCCCAAGGGAACCCTACAAACTGACATCAGGAACCTGGGGTGGCCACTTTTCTTTCCCAGGGAAAAGGGCCGGTCTTTGTCTTCAGGGGTCTGTGGCCCTGAGTGGCTGGCTGCCTCCAAAAAGTCCAAAAGAACATGGATTTCTCCCAGACCCAACCTGCCCCCACCTCAAACCTGTGCGGCCCTGACAGTCCCAAGGGAACCCTACAAACTGACATCAGGAACCTGTGCTGGCCCCTCATCTTTCCCAGGGAAAAGGGCCGGAATTTGTCTCCAGGGGCCTGTGGTCCTGAGTTGCGGGATACCTCCAAAAAGTCCAAACGAACAAGGATATCTCCCAGACCCAGCCGGCCCCCACCTCAAACCTGTGCTGCCCTTACAGTCCCAAGGGAAACCTACAAACTGATACCAGAAACCTGGGCTGGCCCCTTTTCTTTCCCAGGGAAAAGGGCCGGACTTTGTCTCCAGGGGCTTGTGGCCCTGAGTGGCCGACTGCCAACAAAAAATTGGAATGATCAAGGATGTTTCAAAGACCCAACTTGCCCCCACCTCAAACCTTTGCTGCCCTGACAGCCCCAAGGGAACCCTACAAACTGAGATCAGGAACCTGGGGTGGCCACTTTTCTTTCCCAGGGAAAAGGGCCGGTCTTTGTCTTCAGGGGCCTGTGGCCCTTAGTGGCTGGCTGCCTCCAAAAAGTCCAAACGAACAAATATATCTCCCAGAGCCAACCGGCCCTCACCTCAAACCTGCGCAGCCCTGACAGTCCCACGGGAACCCTACAAACTGACATCAGGAACCTGGGCTGTCAACTTTTCTTTCGAGGGAAAAGGGCTGGACTTTGTCTCCAGGGGCCTGTGGCCCTGAGTGGTTGGCTACATCCAAAAAATACAAAACGAACAAGGATATCTGCCAGAACCTACCTGACCCCCACCGCAAACCTGTGCTGCCCTGACAGTCCCAAGGGAACCCTACAAACTGACATAAGGAACCTGTGCTGGCCCCTCTTCTTTCCCAGGGAAAAGGGCCGGTCTTTTTCTCCAGGGACCTGGTGCGCTGAGTGGCCAGCTGCCTCCAAAAAATCCAAACGATCGAGGATGTGTCAAAGACCCAACCTGCCCTCACCTCAAACCTGTGCTGCCCTGACAGTCCCAAGGGAACCCTACAAACTGACATCTGGAACCAGGGCTGCCTATTTTCTATCCCAGGGAAAAGGGCCGGTCTTTGCCTCCAGGGACCTGGTGCCCGGAGTGGCCAGCTGCCTCCAAAAAATCCAAACCATCGAGGATGGGTCGAAGACCCAACCTGCCCCCACCTCAAACCTGTGCTGCCCTGACACTCCCAAGGGAACCCCACAAATTGACATCAGGAATCAGGGCTGACCCTTTTCTTTCCCAGGGAAACGGGCCGGTCTTTGTCTCCAGGGGCTGTGGCCCTGAGTGGCCAGCCACCTCCAAAAAATCGGAACGATCGAGGATGTGCCCCACACCCAACCTGCCCCCACCTCAAGCCTGTGCTGCCCTGACAGCCCCAAGGGAACCCTAAAATCTGATACCAGGAACCTGGGCTGGCCACATTCCTTCCCAGGGGTAAAGGACCAGACTTTGCCCCCAGGGGCCTGTGGCCCTGAGTGGTTGGCTGCATCCAAAAAATACAAAACGAACAAGGATATCTGCCAGAACCTACCTGACCCCCACCGCAAACCTGTGCTGCCCTGACAGTCCCAAGGGAACCCTACAAACTGACATGAGGAACCTGTGCTGGCCCCTCTTCTTTCCCAGGGAAAAGGGCCGGTCTTTGCCTCCAGGGACCTGGTGCCCGGAGTGGCCAGCTGCCTCCAAAAAATCCAAACGATCGAGGATGGGTCGAAGACCCAACCTGCCCCCACCTCAAATCTGTGCTGCCCTGAAACTCCCAAGGGAACCCCACAAATTGACATCAGGAATCTGGGCTGACCCTTTTCTTTCCCAGGGAAAAGGGCCGGTCTTTGTCTCCAGGGGCTGTGGCCCTGAGTGGCCAGCCACCTCCAAAAAATCGGAACGATCGAGGATGGGCCCCACACCCAACCTGCCCCCACCTCAAGCCTGTGCTGCCCTGACAGTCCCAAGGGAACCCTAAAAACTGATACCAGGAACCTGGGCTGGCCACTTTTCTTTCCCAGGGAAAAGGGCCCGTCATTCTCTCCAGGGGCCTGTGGCCATGAGTGGTTGGCTGCCTCCTAAAAATCAAAACGAAAAAGGATGTGACCCAGACCCAGCCTGCCCCCACCTCAATCCTGTGCTGCCCTGTCAGTCCCAAGGGAACCCTGAAAACTGACATCAGGAACCTGTGCGGGCCCCTCTTCTTTCCCAGGGAAAAGGGACGGTCTTGGTCTCCAGGGTCCTGTGGCCCGGAGTGGCCAGCTGCCTCCAAAAAGTCATAACGAACAAAGATATCTCCCATAGCCAACCTGCCCCAACCTCAAACCTGTGCTGACCTGACAGTCCCACGGGAACCCTACAAACTGACATGAGGAACCTGGGCAGGCCCCTTTTCTTTTCCCTGGGAAAATGGCCGGTCTTTGTCTCCAGGGGCCTGTGGACCTGAGTGGCCAGCTGCCTCCAGAAAATCCAAACTAACACGGATGTTTCCCAGACCCAACCTGTCCCCACCGCAAACCTGTGCGGCCCTGACAGTCCGAAGGGAACCCTACATACTGACATGAGGAACCTGTGCTGGCCCCTTTTCTTTCCCAGGGAAAAGGTCCCGTCTTCATCTCCAGGGGCCTGGTGCCCGGAGTGGCCAGCTGCCTCCAAAAAATCCAAACGATCGAGGATGTGTCAAAGACCCAACCTGCCCCCACCTCAAACCTGTGCTGCCCTGACAGCCCCAAGGGAACCCTACAAACTGACATCAGGAACCTGGGCTGGCAACTTTTCTTTCCAGGGGTAAAGGGCTGGTCTTTCTCTCCAGGGCCCTGTGGCCCTGATTGGCTGGCTGCCTCCTAAAAATCAAAACGAACAAGGATGTGACCCAGACCCAGCCTGCCCCCACCTCAATCCTGTGCTGCCCTGACAGTCCCAAGGGAACCCTAAAAACTGACATCAGGAGCCTGGGCTGGCCCCTTTTCTTTCCCAGGGAAAAGGGCCGGTATTTGTCTCCAGGGGCCTGTGCCCCTGAGTGGCCGGCACTGCCAAAATATCCAAACGAACAAGGATATCTCCTAGACCCAACCTGCCCCCATCTCAAACCTGTGCGGCCCTGACAGTCTTATGGGAACCCTAAAAGCTGACATCAGGAACCTGGGCCTGGCCCCTTTTCTTTCACAGGGAAAAGGGCCGGTCTTTGTCTCCAGGGGCCTGTGGCCCTGAGTGGCCGGCACCACCAAAATATCCAAATGAACAAGGATATCTCCTAGAACCAACCTGCCCCCGCCTCAAACCTGTGCTGCCCTGACAGTCCCAAGGAACCCTACAAACTGACATCAGGAACCTGGGCTGGCCACTTTTCTTTCCCAGGGAAAAGGGCCGGTCTTTTTCTCCAGGGGCCTGTGGCCCTGAGTGGACAACTGTCGCGAAAAAGTACAAACAAGGATATCTCCCAGACCCATCTTGCCCCCTCCTAAAACCTGTGCTGCCCTGACAGTCCCAAGGGAACCATACAAACTGACATCAGGAACCTGGGCTGGCCACTTTTCTTTCCCAGGGAAAAGGGCCAGTCTTTGTCTCCAGGGGCCTGTGGCCCTTAGTGGCCGGCTGCCTCCAAAATATCCAAATGAAAACGGATATCTACCAGACCCAACCTGCCCCCACCTCAAACCTGTTCAGCTCTGACAGTCCCAAGGGAACCCTAAAAACTGACATCAGGAGCCTGGGCTGACCCCTTTTCTTTCCCAGGGACAAGGGCTCGTCTTTGCCTCTAGGGGCCTGTGGCCCTGCGTGGCCCGCTGCCTCAAAAAACTGCAAATAAACAAGGATATCTCCCAGACCCAACCTGCCCCCACCTCAAACCTGTGCTGCCCTGTCAGTCCCAAGGGAACCCTACAAACTGACATCAGAAACCTGGGCTGGCCACGTTTCTTTCCCAGGGAAAAGGGCTGGTCTTTGTCACCAGGGGCCTGTGGCCCTGAGTGGCTAACAACTTCTAAAATTCGGAACAATCAAGGATGTGTTCCAGACCCAACCTACCCCCACCTCAAACCAGTGCTGCTCTGACAGTCCCAAGGGAACCCGACAAACAGACACCAGGAATCTGGGCTGGCAACTTTTAATGACCAGGGAAAAGCGTCAGAATTTCCCTCCAGGGGCCTGTGCACCTGAGTGGTGGCCAGCCTCCAAAAAATCCAAATGAACAAGGATATCTCCCAGAAACAAACCTGCACCCCACCTCAAACCTCTGCTGCCCTGACAGTCCCAAGGGAACCCTACAAACTGACTTCAGGAACCTGGGCTGGAAACTTTTCTTTCACAGGGAAATGGGCTGGTCTTATTCTCCAGGGGCCTGTGGCCCTGAGTGGCCAGCTGCTTGCAAAAAATCCAAATGATCGAGGATGTGTCAAAGACCCAACCTGCACCCCACATCAAAACTGAGCTGTTTTTACAGTCCCAAGGGAACCCTACAAACTGATATCAGGAACCTGGGCTGGCCACTTTTCTTTCCCTGGGAGAAGGGCTGGTCTTTGTCTCCAGGGGCCTGTGGACATGAGTGGCCGTCTGCCTTCAAAAAATCCAAACGAACTAGGATATCTCCCAGACCCAACATGCCCCCACCTCAAACTTGTGCGGCCCTGACAGTCCCAAGGGAATCCTGCACACTGTTATCAGGAACCTGGGCTGGCCACTGTTATTACCCAGGGAAAAGGGCTGATCTTTTTCTCCAGGGGCCTGTGGCCCTGAGTTGCGGGATACCTCCAAAAAGTCCAAACGAACAAGGATATCTCCCAGACCCAGCCGGCCCCCACCTCAAACCTGTGCTGCCCTTACAGTCCCAAGGGAAACCTACAAACTGATACCAGAAACCTGGGCTGGCCCCTTTTCTTTCCCAGGGAAAAGGGCCGGACTTTGTCTCCAGGGGCTTGTGGCCCTGAGTGGCCGACTGCCAACAAAAAATTGGAATGATCAAGGATGTTTCAAAGACCCAACTTGCCCCCACCTCAAACCTTTGCTGCCCTGACAGCCCCAAGGGAACCCTACAAACTGAGATCAGGAACCTGGGGTGGCCACTTTTCTTTCCCAGGGAAAAGGGCCGGTCTTTGTCTTCAGGGGCCTGTGGCCCTTAGTGGCTGGCTGCCTCCAAAAAGTCCAAACGAACAAATATATCTCCCAGAGCCAACCGGCCCTCACCTCAAACCTGCGCAGCCCTGACAGTCCCACGGGAACCCTACAAACTGACATCAGGAACCTGGGCTGTCAACTTTTCTTTCGAGGGAAAAGGGCTGGACTTTGTCTCCAGGGGCCTGTGGCCCTGAGTGGTTGGCTACATCCAAAAAATACAAAACGAACAAGGATATCTGCCAGAACCTACCTGACCCCCACCGCAAACCTGTGCTGCCCTGACAGTCCCAAGGGAACCCTACAAACTGACATAAGGAACCTGTGCTGGCCCCTCTTCTTTCCCAGGGAAAAGGGCCGGTCTTTTTCTCCAGGGACCTGGTGCGCTGAGTGGCCAGCTGCCTCCAAAAAATCCAAACGATCGAGGATGTGTCAAAGACCCAACCTGCCCTCACCTCAAACCTGTGCTGCCCTGACAGTCCCAAGGGAACCCTACAAACTGACATCTGGAACCAGGGCTGCCTATTTTCTATCCCAGGGAAAAGGGCCGGTCTTTGCCTCCAGGGACCTGGTGCCCGGAGTGGCCAGCTGCCTCCAAAAAATCCAAACCATCGAGGATGGGTCGAAGACCCAACCTGCCCCCACCTCAAACCTGTGCTGCCCTGACACTCCCAAGGGAACCCCACAAATTGACATCAGGAATCAGGGCTGACCCTTTTCTTTCCCAGGGAAACGGGCCGGTCTTTGTCTCCAGGGGCTGTGGCCCTGAGTGGCCAGCCACCTCCAAAAAATCGGAACGATCGAGGATGTGCCCCACACCCAACCTGCCCCCACCTCAAGCCTGTGCTGCCCTGACAGCCCCAAGGGAACCCTAAAATCTGATACCAGGAACCTGGGCTGGCCACATTCCTTCCCAGGGGTAAAGGACCAGACTTTGCCCCCAGGGGCCTGTGGCCCTGAGTGGTTGGCTGCATCCAAAAAATACAAAACGAACAAGGATATCTGCCAGAACCTACCTGACCCCCACCGCAAACCTGTGCTGCCCTGACAGTCCCAAGGGAACCCTACAAACTGACATGAGGAACCTGTGCTGGCCCCTCTTCTTTCCCAGGGAAAAGGGCCGGTCTTTGCCTCCAGGGACCTGGTGCCCGGAGTGGCCAGCTGCCTCCAAAAAATCCAAACGATCGAGGATGGGTCGAAGACCCAACCTGCCCCCACCTCAAATCTGTGCTGCCCTGAAACTCCCAAGGGAACCCCACAAATTGACATCAGGAATCTGGGCTGACCCTTTTCTTTCCCAGGGAAAAGGGCCGGTCTTTGTCTCCAGGGGCTGTGGCCCTGAGTGGCCAGCCACCTCCAAAAAATCGGAACGATCGAGGATGGGCCCCACACCCAACCTGCCCCCACCTCAAGCCTGTGCTGCCCTGACAGTCCCAAGGGAACCCTAAAAACTGATACCAGGAACCTGGGCTGGCCACTTTTCTTTCCCAGGGAAAAGGGCCCGTCATTCTCTCCAGGGGCCTGTGGCCATGAGTGGTTGGCTGCCTCCTAAAAATCAAAACGAAAAAGGATGTGACCCAGACCCAGCCTGCCCCCACCTCAATCCTGTGCTGCCCTGTCAGTCCCAAGGGAACCCTGAAAACTGACATCAGGAACCTGTGCGGGCCCCTCTTCTTTCCCAGGGAAAAGGGACGGTCTTGGTCTCCAGGGTCCTGTGGCCCGGAGTGGCCAGCTGCCTCCAAAAAGTCATAACGAACAAAGATATCTCCCATAGCCAACCTGCCCCAACCTCAAACCTGTGCTGACCTGACAGTCCCACGGGAACCCTACAAACTGACATGAGGAACCTGGGCAGGCCCCTTTTCTTTTCCCTGGGAAAATGGCCGGTCTTTGTCTCCAGGGGCCTGTGGACCTGAGTGGCCAGCTGCCTCCAGAAAATCCAAACTAACACGGATGTTTCCCAGACCCAACCTGTCCCCACCGCAAACCTGTGCGGCCCTGACAGTCCGAAGGGAACCCTACATACTGACATGAGGAACCTGTGCTGGCCCCTTTTCTTTCCCAGGGAAAAGGTCCCGTCTTCATCTCCAGGGGCCTGGTGCCCGGAGTGGCCAGCTGCCTCCAAAAAATCCAAACGATCGAGGATGTGTCAAAGACCCAACCTGCCCCCACCTCAAACCTGTGCTGCCCTGACAGCCCCAAGGGAACCCTACAAACTGACATCAGGAACCTGGGCTGGCAACTTTTCTTTCCAGGGGTAAAGGGCTGGTCTTTCTCTCCAGGGCCCTGTGGCCCTGATTGGCTGGCTGCCTCCTAAAAATCAAAACGAACAAGGATGTGACCCAGACCCAGCCTGCCCCCACCTCAATCCTGTGCTGCCCTGACAGTCCCAAGGGAACCCTAAAAACTGACATCAGGAGCCTGGGCTGGCCCCTTTTCTTTCCCAGGGAAAAGGGCCGGTATTTGTCTCCAGGGGCCTGTGCCCCTGAGTGGCCGGCACTGCCAAAATATCCAAACGAACAAGGATATCTCCTAGACCCAACCTGCCCCCATCTCAAACCTGTGCGGCCCTGACAGTCTTATGGGAACCCTAAAAGCTGACATCAGGAACCTGGGCCTGGCCCCTTTTCTTTCACAGGGAAAAGGGCCGGTCTTTGTCTCCAGGGGCCTGTGGCCCTGAGTGGCCGGCACCACCAAAATATCCAAATGAACAAGGATATCTCCTAGAACCAACCTGCCCCCGCCTCAAACCTGTGCTGCCCTGACAGTCCCAAGGAACCCTACAAACTGACATCAGGAACCTGGGCTGGCCACTTTTCTTTCCCAGGGAAAAGGGCCGGTCTTTTTCTCCAGGGGCCTGTGGCCCTGAGTGGACAACTGTCGCGAAAAAGTACAAACAAGGATATCTCCCAGACCCATCTTGCCCCCTCCTAAAACCTGTGCTGCCCTGACAGTCCCAAGGGAACCATACAAACTGACATCAGGAACCTGGGCTGGCCACTTTTCTTTCCCAGGGAAAAGGGCCAGTCTTTGTCTCCAGGGGCCTGTGGCCCTTAGTGGCCGGCTGCCTCCAAAATATCCAAATGAAAACGGATATCTACCAGACCCAACCTGCCCCCACCTCAAACCTGTTCAGCTCTGACAGTCCCAAGGGAACCCTAAAAACTGACATCAGGAGCCTGGGCTGACCCCTTTTCTTTCCCAGGGACAAGGGCTCGTCTTTGCCTCTAGGGGCCTGTGGCCCTGCGTGGCCCGCTGCCTCAAAAAACTGCAAATAAACAAGGATATCTCCCAGACCCAACCTGCCCCCACCTCAAACCTGTGCTGCCCTGTCAGTCCCAAGGGAACCCTACAAACTGACATCAGAAACCTGGGCTGGCCACGTTTCTTTCCCAGGGAAAAGGGCTGGTCTTTGTCACCAGGGGCCTGTGGCCCTGAGTGGCTAACAACTTCTAAAATTCGGAACAATCAAGGATGTGTTCCAGACCCAACCTACCCCCACCTCAAACCAGTGCTGCTCTGACAGTCCCAAGGGAACCCGACAAACAGACACCAGGAATCTGGGCTGGCAACTTTTAATGACCAGGGAAAAGCGTCAGAATTTCCCTCCAGGGGCCTGTGCACCTGAGTGGTGGCCAGCCTCCAAAAAATCCAAATGAACAAGGATATCTCCCAGAAACAAACCTGCACCCCACCTCAAACCTCTGCTGCCCTGACAGTCCCAAGGGAACCCTACAAACTGACTTCAGGAACCTGGGCTGGAAACTTTTCTTTCACAGGGAAATGGGCTGGTCTTATTCTCCAGGGGCCTGTGGCCCTGAGTGGCCAGCTGCTTGCAAAAAATCCAAATGATCGAGGATGTGTCAAAGACCCAACCTGCACCCCACATCAAAACTGAGCTGTTTTTACAGTCCCAAGGGAACCCTACAAACTGATATCAGGAACCTGGGCTGGCCACTTTTCTTTCCCTGGGAGAAGGGCTGGTCTTTGTCTCCAGGGGCCTGTGGACATGAGTGGCCGTCTGCCTTCAAAAAATCCAAACGAACTAGGATATCTCCCAGACCCAACATGCCCCCACCTCAAACTTGTGCGGCCCTGACAGTCCCAAGGGAATCCTGCACACTGTTATCAGGAACCTGGGCTGGCCACTTTTATTACCCAGGGAAAAGGGCTGATCTTTTTCTCCAGGGGCCTGTGGCCCTGAATGGCCAGCCACCTTAGAAAAATTGGAGCGATTAACGATGTGTCCCAGACCCAGCCTGCCCCCTCCTCAAACCTGTGCTGCCTTGACAGTCCCAAGGGAACCCCACAAACTGAAATCAGGAACCTGCGATCGCCACTTTTCTTGCCCAGGGAAAAGGGCTGGTCTTTTTCTCCGGGGGCCTGTGGCCCTGAGTGGCCAGCAACCTCCCAAAAATTGGAACGATCAAGGATGTGTCAAAGACCCAACCTGCCCCCACCTCAAAACTGTGCTGCCCTGACAGTCCTATGGGAACCCTACAAAATGACATCAGGAACCTGGGCTGGCCCCGGTTCTTTTCCCTGGGAAAAGGGCCGGCCTCTGTCTCCAGGGGCCTTTGGACCTGAGTGGTTGGCTGCCTCCAAAAAATCCCAAGAAACACGGATATCGCCCAGACCCAACCTGCCCCCGCCTCAAACCTGTGCTGCCCTGACAGTCCCAAGGGAACCCTACAAAATTACATCAGGAACCTGGGCTTACCACTTTTCTTTCCCAGGGAAAAGGGCCGGACATTTTCTCCAGGGCCGTGTGGCCCTGAGTGGCCAGGAACCTCACAAAAATCGGAACGATCAAGGATGTGACCCAGACCCAACCTGCCCCCACCTCTAACCTGTGCTGCCCAGAAAGTCCCAAGGGAACCCGAGAAACTGACATCAGGAACCTGGGCTGGGAACTGTTCTTTCCCAGGGAAAATGGCCGGACATTGTCTCCAGGAGCCTGTGGACCAGAGCGGCCAGCCAACTCCAAAAAATCGGAACAATCAACGATGTTTTCCTGACCCAACCTGCCCCCACCTCAAACCTGTGCTGCCCTGACAGTCCCAAGGGAACCCTACAAACTGACATCAGAAACCTGGGCTGGCCACTTTTCTTTCCCAGGGAAAAGGGCCAGTCTTTGTCTCCAGGGGCCTGTGGCCCTGAGTGGCCAGCCACCTCCAAAAAATCGGAACGATCAAGGATGTGTCAAAGACCCAACCTGCCCCCACCTCAAACCTGTGCTGCTTTGACAGTCGCAAGGGAACCCTACAAACTGATATCAGGAACGTGGGCTGGCCACTTTTCTTTCCCAGGGAAAAGGGCTGGTCTTTGTCTCCCGGGGCCTGTGGACCTGAGTGGCCGACCGCCACCAAAAAATCCAAATGAACAAGGATATATTCCAGACCCAACCTGCCCCCACCTCAGACCTGTGCTGCCCTGACAGGCCCATGGGAACCCTACAAACTGATATCAGGAACCTGGACTGGCCCCTTTTCTTTCCCAGTGAAAAGGGCCAGTCTTTTTCTCCAGATGTATGAGGCCCTGAGTGGCCAGCAGCATCCAAAAAATCCAAATGAACAAGGATATCTCCCAGACCCAACCTGCGCCCACCACAAACCCTTGCTGCCCTGACAGTCCCAAGGGAACCCTAGAAACTGACATCTGGAACCTGGGTTGGCCACTTTTCTTATCATAGGGAAAAGGACAGGTCTTTTTCTCAGGTCTTTGGCCCTGAGTGGCCAGCTGCTTGCAAAAAATCCAAATGATCGAGGATGTGTCAAAGACCCAACCTGCACCCCACATCAAAACTGAGCTGTTTTTACAGTCCCAAGGGAACCCTACAAACTGATATCAGGAACCTGGGCTGGCCACTTTTCTTTCACAGGGAAAAGGGCTGGTCTTTTTCTCCATGGGCCTGCGCACCTGAGTGGTTGGCCACCTCCAAAAAATCCAAATGAACAAGGATATCTCGCAGAACCAACCTGCCCCCACCGCAAACCTGTGCTGCCCGGACAGTCCTGAAGGGAGCCCTACAAAGTGACATCAGGAACCTCGGCTGGCCACATTCCTTTCCAGGGGTAAAGGACCAGACTTTGTCCCCAGGGGCCTGTGGCCCTGAGTGGCCGGCTACATCCAAAAAATCCAAAACGAACAAGGATATCTCGCAGACCCAACCTGCCCCCACCGCAAACTTGTGCGGCCCTGACAGTCCCAACGGAACCCTACAAACTGACACCAGGAACCTGGGCTGGCCACTTTTCTTTCCCAGGGAAAAGGATCGGTCTTTGTCTCCAGGGGCCTTTGGCCCTGAGTGGTTGGCTGCCTCCAAAAAATCCCAAAGAACAAGGATATCACCAAGGCCCAACCTGCCCCCACCTCAAACGTGTGCTGCACTGACAGTCCCAAGTGAACAGTACAAACTGACATCAGGAACCTGGGCTGGCCACCTTTCTTTCCCAGGGAAAAGGGCCGGAGTTTTGTACCCAGGGGCCTTTGGCCCTGCATGGTTGGCCACCTCCAAAAAGTCCACGCGATCAAGGATATCACCCAGACCCAACCTGTCCCCACTTCAAACCTGTGCTGCCCGGACTGTCCCAAGGGAACAGTACAAACTGACATCAGGAACCTGGGCTGGCCACATTTCTTTCACAGGGAAAAGGGCCGGATTTTGTCCCCAGGGGCCTGTGGACCTGAGTGGTTGGCCACCTCCAAAAACTTCAAGCGATCGCGGATATCACCCAGACCCAACCTGCCCCCACTTCAAACCTGTGCTGCACGGACTGTCCCAAGGGAAGATTACAAACTGACATCAGGAACCTGGGCTGGCCACCTTTCTTTCCCAGGGAAAAGGGCCGGATTTTGTACCCAGGGGCCTGAGGCCCTGAGTGGTTGGCCACCTCCAAAAAATCCAAACGATCAAGGATATGTACCAGACCCAATGGGTCCCCACCTCAAACCTGTGCTGCCCTGACAGTCCCAAGGGAACCCTTCAAACTGAAATCAGGGACCTGGGCTGGCCACGTTTCTTTCCCAGGGAAAAGGGCCAGTCTTTTTCTCCAGGGTCCTGTGGACCGGAGTGGCCAGCCCCCGCCAAAGAATCGGAACGATCAAGGATGTGTCAAAGACTCAACCTGCCCCCACCTCAAACATGTGCTGCCCTGACAGTCCCAAGGGAACCCTACAAACTGATATCAGGAACCTGGGCTGACCACATTTATTTCCCAGGGAAAAGGGCGGGTCTTTTTCTCCAGGGGCATGAGGCCCTGAGTGGCCACCAGCCGCCAAAATATCCAAATGAACAAGGATATCTCCCAGACCCAAACCTGCCCCCACCTCAAACCTGTGCTGCCCTGACAGTCCCAAGGGAACCCTAAAAACTGACATCAGGAACATGGGCTGACCACTTTTCTTTCACAGGGAAAAGGGCCTGACATTGTCTCCAGGGTCCTGTGGCCCTGAGTGGCCAGGCACCTCCCAAAAATCGGAACGATCCAGGATATGTCGAAGACCCAAACCTGCCCCCACCTCAAACCTGTGCTGCCCGGACAGTCCCAAGGGAACCCTAAAAACTGACAACTGGAACCTGGGCTGGCCACTTTTCTTTCCCAGGGAAAAGGGCTGGTCTTTGCCTCCAGGGGCCTGAGGCCCTGAGTGGTTGGCCACCTCCAGAAAATCCAAGCGATCAAGGATATCACCCAGACCCAACCTGCCCCCACTTCAAATCTGTGCTGCCCGGACTGTCCCAAGGGAACCCTACAAACTGACATCTGGAACCTGGGTTGGCCACTTTTCTTATCATAGGGAAAAGGACAGGTCTTTGTCTCCAAGGGCCTGTGGCCCTGAGTGGCCGGCTGCCACCAAAAAATCCAAACGAATACGGGTGTGTCCCAGACCCATCCTGCCCCCACCTCAAACCTTTGCTGCCCTGACAGTCCCAAGGGAACTTTAAAAACTGACATCTGGAACATGGTGTGGCCACTTTTCTTATCATAGGGAAAAGGACCGGTCTTTGCCTCCGCGGGCCCGTGGACCTGCGTGGCCAGCCACCTCCAAAAAATCCAATCGAACAAGGATATCTCCCAGACCCAACCTGCCCCCGCCTCAAACCTGTGCTGCCCTGAGAGTCCCAAGGGAACCCTACAAACTGACATCTGGAACCTGGGCTGGCCACTTTTCTTTCACAGGGAAAAGGGCTGGTCCCTGTCTCCAGGGGCCTGAGCCCCTGAGTGGCCGGCTGCCTTGAAAAAATCGGAACGAACAAGGATATCACCCAGGCCCAACCTGCCCCCACCACAAACGTGTGCTGCCCTGTGTCAGGGTCTGTCCTAAAATCCCTCCTGTTTTCCTCACGACTGTCTCCAAGGACTGTGACCCTAGACCCTGAAAGTAGCTCTAGCCTGGCTGAGGTGGAAAGTCTGACAAGCCTTAAGGACTGGTATGTGCTGCCATGGGAACTCAGTGCGAGAACAATGGACTGGTCATGGTGGACTGAGCCCTAATCAGTTCATCCTGTACCTTCGGTCCTGTACTCTTGGTCCTACACTGACGTGACGGCTACAACTGGTTCCCAAAACAATGAGTCCACACCCACCATGTAGCCAGGAGAGCTGCTGCTTTGGCCAGATGCCACCTGCTTTGAGGAACCTTATAAAAGACTCAAGGAGTTTTGAGGACTTTGTCTGGACCCCACCTGGAGAAGACAGCCTATGAGCATCTCGTCAAGCTCCGAGGGCCTCGTCTCTTCAGACTGGCAGCTATAATCCCCTTCCCCTCTTTCTCTATCTTTCACTCTATCTCTTTATTTCTCTCCCACTATCGCAGTTGTTGGCACTAAATAAAAGTGCATTTTTGTTTAAGCAAAGTGTTGTGTCCCCTGCTGTGTCTTTTGTGCTTTGAGATCTCCAAAAAGAACCTATCAGGGACTCTGCATGCATTTGCGGACCCCGACATTAAATTGGCGTAGTCGGCAGGATCTTGATAGACCGATTAAGGGTTGCGGGTTGTATGTAGTTTGTAACAGGGGAAGGACCCTCGCTTCAGCCACACCTAGCACGCCACGTCCAGTGTGCGCTGTCTAGAAAGCAAGGGGGGTGAGTGGAATTTCCCGCAAACTGCATACACCCAGGTGAAAAGCATCCCTTGTCTTCAGGATTTTTAAGCAGATCTCATTTGTACAAAAGATGGGACTTTGTTGTTTTATTTTTTGTGTGTGTTTTTGAGCTGTTTGGTGCAGTTGAGGAGACAACTATTTGTAACTAAGGAGTACCTCCCAAGCAGTTTTAGTCCCCTCACCCACTCCAGGGAAGCGAAGGGAAACACAGTTTTAGCTGTGCTTGTGTGTAACTTAAGAGTACCTCCCTGAAAGTGGCTTTGGTCCCTTCACAAAATGAGTGATAACCTTAATGACAAAACTAAAGCTGGACTTTATGCTTTGCTAGCTAAGCACACTGCCAAACCTTCTCTGGGAGAAGAGGAATGGGCACAAAGTAACTGGTTTACATTGGATAATGTAGTTGATAGAATATGTGCTTTACAACATGATACAAAATTCAAACTGGGCAAAAATAAAACCATCTTGTGCTCAGTTTTGGGAGCTTGTCTTATGGCAGCTGTAGAAACTCGCTTCAGGCGAAGAAGTGAGGAACATGCTATCATAGACTCCCTGCAAAATTTAGTAGAAGTCTTGCAGAAAGAATTAGAATATGAAAGGAGTCTTAGAGAGGAGAGAGAGAAACGGGTGAGTGAAGAAAAAGCAGTAATAGGCTCCCTGCAAACCCTAGTAGAAGTTTTGCAGAAAGAACTAGAATATGAAAGAAGTCTTGGAGAGGAGAGAGATAAAAACTTAAAACATGTAGAATCACCAAAAGAAGTAGAAGAGAAAGAAGCACACCACATTAAACACATATACCCCCAGAAAGAATTGGTACACATACAAAATTGTGGAGAATCTTCTTGTTCCAATTTGAGACCTCTCATTAAAACAGAATACAATTTTATAAATGAAGAGGATTTTGATCCTCACATTACTACCAAAGAAATACCATACACTGACACTGAATTAGCCAAATTAAAGAAAGAATATTCACATCTCCCTCAAGAATCAGAGACTGAATATGTGTTTAGAGTCTCACTCACTGGAGGCGATCAAATTAAATTAAGTGAGCAAGAAGCCAGTGGCTATTGGGGACATGGAGTTTTCTTAACAACAGGAAACACTCGAGCTCCATGGTCCCTGACACAGCGTGAGGCTTTTTGGGCCGGGGGAACGAGCCCCTTGGAAAGGGGAGACCCCATAGCTATAATTAGTACCCCCGACCAACTCCTAGAAAGTGTGCACAAAGCTGCTTGCCTGCAAATGATTCATGAAAAGAAATTAATTCCTGGTTTTGAATCCCTGATGCAATTACCTGTGAAGCCCAAAATAATGACCCCTTTAATTCAAGGGCCTCCAGAATCACTCAAACCTACAGTGATTTTAATTCAAAAAACCACAGCAGCTGTATGTCCTGTAGGAAGACCAGATAGATTTCCTAGTAACCTGAACAACCCATTTGTTCCCCTTTATGACTTGTTGAGGAAAGGGGTAAAATGGGATTGGACTCCTTCTCAGGAGAAAGCATTGCAATTGCTGATTTTTGAAGCAACAGCTTATCAAGCATTGGGTCCCATCCATCCTACAGATCCCCTTCAGGTAGAATGGGGATTCGCTGCCTCAGGGCTGTCAGTACACATATGGCAGAGGGGACCTGAGGGTCTGACAAGGCCTGTGGGCTTCTATTCTCGTGGTTTCAGAGATGCTGAGAAAAGATACACTACCTGGGAAAAGGGGCTGTTTGTGGTTAGGTTGGCTCTCATTGAAGTGGAAAAAATAGCACGTCAACAACCTATTGTGCTAAGGGGCCCCTTCAAGGTTATTAAGACAGTCACTAGTGGAACCCCCCCTCCTGACGGGGTGGCTCAGAGGGCCTCAGTTAGAAAGTGGTATGCTCAGGTTGAACATTACTGTAACTTTTTCTCAATGACAGAAGGAGATGTAAAAACTTTAGCAATCCAAGAGACTGAGAGCTTGGATAGCAGCCATGACAAACCTGCCTCTGTAATCAAAGTAGCCCCTCCTTTCTCCCCTGAACAATCAGCAAGTTCTTGGTTCACTGACACCTCTGCTAAACGAGAGGGGAAGGTGTGGAGATACAGGGCAGCAGCCCCCCACATTTCCTCTGGTGAACTAATTATTACTGAGGGAGAAGGCAGTGCTCAGGCTTGGGAGCTGACAGCTGTTTGGAGTGTTTTCCAACGTGAGGTACAGAATACCTCTCTTGTCTGTAACTACACTGACTCCTATGCTGTGTACCAGATGATCCTAATAATCCAGCACATTACCCTGGCCAACCTGTTCTGGTGGACCTCCCTTACTATAGGACTAGTACCACTTGTGCTAAAACCCTCTCTGAATAAACATGCATGGACAGCTTCTGATGCTCTAGGAAAAAAGCATTGGATAAACACACGCTGGATAATTCCATCATTCTAACCTTTTCTGCCTTATAGTGGCAGGATTCTGTTGTGTTTACTTTTTCAGAAGAACTCCGAGGGACATGAAGACCACCTAATTCATGATGAAACTGGTGATACTTTTCTGCATCCTACCACAACCCCATGGCCAGAAACCAGCTGAGTGGCCATGGTCTGAAATAATTGTGGTAGCATGCCGAAAAGGTGAAAGGATCTCTTTAAGCACAAAAAGGTTTGTACGCACCCAAGCGTACAGGGTTATTGGCACAATTTCACATTAACATAAACTGTAGAAGTAATTTGGTTTTGGTCCAAAAATACTGAAGTGCTTTCTTTTAAGTTTAAAGTATTGATTTAAATACTGGGGAGGACTTGATGTTAATGTAGTAATGCCTACTATACCCACCACCCAACCACCAGTTATGCTCACCCCGAAAATCTTTGAAATCGGACCATATGTAATAAAGAAAAGTGGCCAACAACAAATATTGTTCAATCCGGCATGGTCTCTTAAACAACTTAAATTACTGATGCAGAACAAGGTTTCAGAAATTCAGCCAAACTGTTCACCCTTTTTGCAAACTTCGTTTCAAGGGTGGACCACCTGGCTGTGAAAACGGAACCCTTCCAAAAAACGGATGGCAAGAGACATAACCGGTGTTGTGGGAACAGGATTGGGAATCCTAAATAGTATTGATTCAGAAGTATTGATGAATAAACTAGTTGCCACAAGAGACTTGACAAAATTACAGCAACACTTGCAGTCCTCTTTATCTGCCCTGGGAACACAACAGTGGTTGTTATCAAACATATTACCAAATTGGGAAAAGGTAAATGTGAATGATCACAAATTAATAATTGATGCACTTAGTGTTGCACAAAACAACATTTCCCTGGCCCTTAGCTGCATCCAGGCACAGCTCTGGATGCAGACAGTTGTTGCCTCAATTATAAGAGAAGGTGAAGAAGGCATTTTCCCTACTGAAATTCGAAAAATAATTTGGGACAATGCAAATGATTTTGAAAAGGAATTCCAATCCTGGTGGAATTTGGTGAACTTCACTTACAACCCAAGTACAAACACAGCCACAGCTTTTGTGTTAACGATATCTAATGCTTCAGTACATTTGATTTTCCCTATCATTGCATTAGGACTGAATCATGACGGAGCTATTCTCTATCCTTCCGAGCATAGAGAATGGGCCCGTCAAATTGATAAGAAATGGCAAACTGTAAATTTAGAATCTTGTATTGTCCGGGAGCAACAAGGTTTTATTTGAGAAAGCCATGCAATTATAGCTCAAGACATTTGTTTGGACACAGAGCAGAATATTTGCCATTTTGAAGTTCACCCTGATGAAACTCCTGTAACAATATTAGTGTACATAGGTAATGGGTGTGTGTGTGTAAGGACTGCTTGTGATGTAGTGTTTATAGAAAATGTAGCAGTGAATCCAAAGAATCATTCAAATTTTTGTGTCTGTAACTTTACCACGATTACGGGATGTGATTTTTCTTATACTGTTCCAGTTATGTCTTACCACCTTTTACAATCCAATTTTACACTAATTCACCAGATATTGCCTGCCTCTATTGGAATGAATTTAACTTTGATTAAGCAATTGTTGCTTCACCAGGACTTAATTGAAATTTTAGAAAAGGTCAAGAAAAATGGGCAAAAGACCCTGGTAACAGTCCATCATGATGTGAAGGAGATACATCACGTTTTAGAAAGAGTAAGGAAGGATGCTGAACACAGATGGTGGGATACTCTTTTTGGGTGGTCACCTACTGCTATAGGCATCCTGAATAAAGTGTGCCATCCTATTGTTGTTCTTTTGATCTTGGTTTTAATTGGTTTTGTTTTATCAGCCATTTTATACATTTTGAATTGGAAAATGATGAGGCAGCTGACCCAATTGACATCAATTATAGATGCACACAGTTCAGTAAAAACCCCTTTTGTTAAAGACATTCCTAGAGTTATTGACACAAGAAGAACTACACGAGCAGTAAAAAAATTAGGCCTGCGACAGCAAATTAATTAGAGTTGTTTGTTGTTTGTTTTGATTAGTATTGTTTGTTTTAATAATGTTAAACAGTGATTAAGTTTTTGTTTGGAGATTTTTGCTTAAAAAATTTGTAAAAGAATTTTGTGATTTGTTTTGATTGTTTTCGAAGAAATTGTTTCAATTATAAGAAAAATTGTTATAATCAATATTAATCATTATTTCCTATTCTATCTTTTCTTAATCCCTGTCCTTGTTTCTTTTCTTTTTCCCTCTTCCTCTTCGATATCTTTTTCTGTTTCTGTTTTTCTGGGATATATGCTGCCAGACACTGATGAGTCGAGCCCTGAAGACTTTGTGACAACGCTGCAGACCTTGCTGATGGAGTACTCTCGTCGCCAGTCGTGAGTCACGGGGTGGGGTCAGGGTCTGTCCGAAAATCCCTCATGTTTGCCTCACGACTGTCTCCAAGGACTGAGAGCCTAGACCCTGAAAGTAGCTCTAGCCTGGCTGAGGTGGAAAGTCTGACAAGCCTTAAGGACTGGTATGCAATGCCATGGGAACTCAGTGCGAGAACAATGGACTGGTCATGGTGGACTGAGTCCTAATCAGTTCATCCTGTACCTTCGGTCCTGTACTCTTGGTCCTACACTGACGTGACGGCTACAACTGGTTCCCAAAACGATGAGTCCACACCCACCATGTAGCCAGGAGAGCTGCTGCTTTGGCCAGATGCCACCTGCTTTGAGGAACCTTATAAAAGACTCAAGGAGTTTTGAGGACTTTGTCCGGACCCTACCTGGAGAAGACAGCCTATGAGCACCTCGTCGAGCTCCGAGGGCCTCGTCTCTTCAGACTAGCAGCTATAATCCCCTTCCCCTCTTTCTCTATCTTTCACTCTATCTCTTTATTTCTCTCCCACTATCGCAGTTGTTGGCACTAAATAAAAGTGCATTTTTGTTTAAGCAAAGTGTTGCGTCCCCTGCTGTGTCTTTTGTGCTTTGAGATCTTCAAAAAAAACCTATCAGGGACCCTGCATGCATTTGCAGACCCTGACACCCTGACAGTCCCAAGGGAACAGTACAAACTGACATCAGGAACCTGGGCTGGCCACATTTCTTTCCCAGGGAAAAGGGCCGGATTTTGTCCCCAGGGGCCTGAGGCCCTGAGTGGTTGGCCACCTCCAAAAAATCCAAGCGATCAAGGATATCTACCAGACCCAACCTGCCCCCACTTCAAACCTGTGCTGCCCGGACTGTCCCAAAGGAACCCTACAAACTGACATCAGGAACCTGGGCTGGCCACTTTTCTTTCCCAGGGAAAACGGCTAGTCTTTGTCTCCAGGGGCCTGTGGACTTGGGTGGCCAGCTATCTCCAAAAAATCCAAACAATCGAGGATGTGTCGAAGACCCAACCTGCCCCCACCTCAAACCTGTGCTGCCTTGACAGTCCCAAGGGAACCCTAAAAACTGACATCAGAAACCTGGGCTGGCCACTTTTCTTTCCCAGGGAAAAGGGCTAGTCTTTGTCTCCAGGGGCCTGTGGACTTGGGTGGCCAGCTATCTCCAAAAAATCGGAACGATCAAGGATATCTCCAAGACCCAACCTGCCCCCACCACAAACCTGTGTTGCCCTGACAGTAAAAAGGGAACCCTACAAAGTGACATCAGGAACCTGGGCTGACCACTCTTCATTCCCAGGGAAAAAGTCCAGTCTTTGTCTCCGGGGGCCTGTGGCCCTGAGTTCCCAGGTGCCTCCAAAAAATCGGAACGATCAAAGATGGTTCAAAGACCCAACCTGACCCCACCTCAAAACTGTGCTGCTTTGACAGTCCCAAGGGAACCCTACAAACTGACATCAGGTACCTGGGCTGCCACTTTTCTTTTCCCTGGGAAAAGGGCCGGCCTCTGTCTCCAGGGGCCTGAGGCCCTGAGTGGTTGGCTGCCTCCAAAAAATCCAAACGAACACGGATATCTCCAGGACCTAACCTGCCCCCGCCACAAACCTGTGCTGCCCTGACAGTCCCAAGGCAACCCTACAAACTGACACCTGGAACCTGGGCTTACCACATTTCTTTCACAGGGAAAAGGGCCTGACATTGTCTCCCGGGTCCTGTGGCCCTGAGTGGCCAGGCACCTCAGAAAAATCAGAACGATCAAGGATGTGTCCCAGACCCATCTGGCCCCCACCTCAAACCTGTGCTGTCCTGACAGTCCCAAGGGAACCCTACAAACTGACATCAGGAACCTGGGCTGGCCACTGTTCTTTCACAGGGAAAAGGGCCGGATTTCTCTCCAGGGGCCTGAGGCCCTGAGTGTTTGGCCACCTCCAAAAAATCCATGCGATCAAGGATATCTACCAGACCCAAACCTGCCCCCACTTCAAACCTGTGCTGCCCTGACTGTCCCAAGGGAACCCTACAAACTGATATCAGGAACCTGGGCGGGCCACATTTCTTTCACAGGGAAAAGGGCTGGTGTTCGTCTCAAGGGGCCTGTGGCCCTGAATAGACAGCCACATCAGAAAAATCGGAAAGATCAAGGATATCTCCCAGACCCAACCTGCCCCCAACCCAAACTTGTGCTGCTATGACAGTCCCAAGGGGACCCTACAAACTGATATCAGGAACCTGGGCTGACCACGTTAATTTCCCAGGGAAAAAGGCTGGCCTTTTTCTCCAGGGGCCTGTGGCCCTGAGTGGCCGGATGCCACCAAAAAATACAAATGAACAAGGATATCTTCCAGACCCAACCCGCCCTCACCTCAAACCTGTGCTGCCCTGACAGTCCCAAGGGAACCCTACAAACTGATATCAGGAACCTGGGCTGGCCACTTTTCTTATCCCAGGGAAAAGGATCGGTCTTTGTCTCTATGGGACCGTGGACATGAGTGGCCAGCCACCACCAAAAAATCTGAATGATCAACGATGTTTTCCAGACCCAACCTGCCCTCACCTCAAACCTGTGCTTCCCTGACAGTCCCAAGGGAACCCTACAAACTGATATCAGGAACCTGGGCTGGCAACATTTATTTCAAAGGGAAAGGGGCTGGTCTTGGTCTCCAGGGGCCTGTGGCCCTGAGTGGCCAGCGACCTCAAAATAATCAGAACAATCATCGATGTTTTCTAGACCCAACCTGTCCCCACCTCAAACCTGTGCTGACCTGACAGTCCCAAGGGAACCCTACAAACTGACATCAGGAACCTGGGCTGGCCACATTTCTTTCCCAGGGAAAAGGGCCGGATTTTGTTCCCAGGGGCTTGTGGACCTGAGTGGCCAGCCAGCTCCAAAAAATCAGGACGATCAAGGATGTGTAAAAGACCCAACCTGCCCCCACCTAGAAACTGAGCGGCTTTGACAGCCCCAAGGGAACCCTACAAACTGATATCAGGAACGTGGGCTGGCCACTTTTCTTTCCCAGGGAAAAGGGCTGGTCTTTTTCTCCAGGGGCCTGTGGACCAGAGTGGCCAGCGACCTCAAAATAATCAGAACAATCATCGATGTTTCCTTGACCCAACGGGTCCCCACCTCAAACCTGTGCTGCCCTGACAGTCCCAAGGGAACCCTACAAACTGATATCAGGAACGTGGGCTGGCCACTTTTCTTTCCCAGGGAAAAGGGCTGGTCTTTTTCTCCAGGGGCCTGTGGACCAGAGTGGCCAGCGACCTCCAAAAAATCAGAACAATCGACGATGTTTTCCAGACCCAACCTGACCCCACCTCAAACCTGTGCTGCCCTGACAGTCCCAAGGGAACCCTACCAACTGACATCAGGAACCTGGGCTGGCCACTTTTCTTTCCCAGGGAAAATGACCGGTCTTTGCCTCCAGGGGCCTGTGGACCTGAGTGGCCCGCCGCCTCCAAAGAATCGGAATGATCAAGGATGTGTCCCAGACCCAACCTGCCCCTAACCCAAACTTGTGCTGCCCTGACAGTCCCAAGGGAACCCTACAAACTGATATCAGGAACCTGGGCTGACCACGTTTATTTCCCAGGGAAAATGGCTGGCCTTTTTCTCCAGGGGCCTGTGGCCCTGAGTGGCCGGCTGCCACCAAAAAATTCAAATGAACAAGGATATCTTCCTGACCCAACCCGCCCTCACCTCAAACCTGTGCTGCCCTGACAGTCCCAAGGGAACCCTACAAACTGATATCAGAAACCTGGGCTGGCCCCTTTTCTTTCCCAGGGAAAAGGGCCTGTCATTGTCTCCCGGGACCTATGGCCCTGAGTGGCCATCCACCTCCAAAATATCGGAACGAACAAGGATATGTCAAAGACCTAAACCTGCCCCCACCTCAAACCTGTGCTGCCCTTACAGTCCCAAGGGAACCCTACAAACTGACATCAGGAACCTGGGCTGGCCACCTTTCTTTCCCAGGGAAAAGGGCCAGACTTTGTCTCCAGGAGCCTGAGGCCCTGAGTGGCCAGCGACCTCAGAAAAATCAGAACAATCATCGATGTTTTCTAGACCCAACCTGACCCCACCTCAAACCTGTGCTGCCCTGACAGTCCCAAGGGAACCCTACAAACTGACATCAGGAACCTGGGCTGGCCACTTTTCTTATCCCAGGGAAAAGGATCGGTCTTTGTCTCCATGGGACCGTGGACATGAGTGGCCAGCCACCACCAAAAAATCTGAATGATCAACGATGTTTTCCAGACCCAACCTGCCCTCACCTCAAACCTGTGCTTCCCTGACAGTCCCAAGGGAACCCTACAAACTGATATCAGGAACCTGGGCTGGCAACATTTATTTCAAAGGGAAAGGGGCTGGTCTTTGTCTCCAGGGGCCTGTGGCCCTGAGTGGCCAGCGACCTCAAAATAATCAGAACAATCATCGATGCTTCCTAGACCCAACCTGCCCCCACCTCAAACCTGTGCTGCCCTGACAGTCCCAAGGGAACCCTACAAACTGACATCAGGAACCTGGGCTGGCCACATTTCTTTCCCAGGGAAAAGGGCCAGATTTTGTTCCCAGGGGCTTGTGGACCTGAGTGGCCAGCCATCTCCAAAAAATCAGGACGATTAAGGATGTGTAAAAGACCCAACCTGCCCCCACCTAGAAACTGAGCGGCTTTGACAGTCCCAAGGGAACCCTACAAACTGATATCAGGAACGTGGGCTGGCCACTTTTCTTTCCCAGGGAAAAGGGCTGGTCTTTTTCTCCAGGGGCCTGTGGACCAGAGTGGCCAGCGACCTCCAAAAAATCAGAACAATCGACGATGTTTTCCAGACCCAACCTGACCCCACCTCAAACCTGTGCTGCCCTGACAGTCCCAAGGGAACCCTACAAACTGACATCAGGAACCTGGGCTGGCCACTTTTCTTTCCCAGGGAAAACGACCGGTCTTTGCCTCCAGGGGCCTGTGGACCTGAGTGGCCCGCCTCCTCCAAAGAATCGGAATGATCAAGGATGTGTCCCAGACCCAACCTGCCCCCACCTCAAACCAGTGCTGCCCTGACAGCCGCAAGGGAACCCTACAAACTGACATCAGGAACCTTGGCTGGCCACTGTTCTTTCACAGGGAAAAGGGCCGGATTTCTCTCCAGGGGCCTGAGGCCCTGAGTGTTTGGCCACCTCCAAAAAATCCAAGCGATCAAGGATATGTACCAGACCCAAACCAACCCCCACTTCAAACCTGTGCTGCCCTGACTGTCCCAAGGGAACCCTACAAACTGATATAAGGAACCTGGGCTGGCCATATTTCTTTCACAGGGAAAAGGGCTGGTGTTTGTCTCCAGGGGCCTGTGGCCCTGAATAGGCAGCCACCTCAGAAAAATCGGAACGACCAAGGATGTGTCTCTGACCCAACCTGCCCCCACCTCAAACCTGTGCTGCCCTGACAGTCCCAAGGGAACCCTACCAACTGACATCAGGAACCTGGGCTGGCCACTTTTCTTTTCCCTGGGAAAAGGGCTGGTCTTTGTCTCCAGGGGCCTGTGGCCCTGAGTGGCCAGCCACCTCCAAAAAATCCAAACGATCGGGGATGTGTCGAAGACCCAACCTGCCCCCACCTCAAACCTGTGCTGCCCTGACAGTCCCAAGGGAACCCTAAAAACTGATATCAGGAACCTGGGCTGGCCACTTTTCTTTCCCAGGGAAAAGGGCCAGTATTTCTCTCCAGAAGCCTGTGGACCTGAGTGGCCTGCCATCTCCAAAAAATCGGAAAGATCAAGGATATCTCCCAGACCCAACCTGCCCCCAACCCAAACTTGTGCTGCCCTGACAGTCCCAAGGGGACCCTACAAACTGATATCAGGAACCTGGGCTGACCACGTTTATTTCCCAGGGAAAATGGCTGGCCTTTTTCTCCAGGGGCCTGTGGCCCTGAGTGGCCGGCTGCCACCAAAAAATACAAATGAACAAGGATATCTTCCAGACCCAACCCGCCCTCACCTCAAACCTGTGCTGCCCTGACAGTCCCAAGGGAACCCTACAAACTGATATCAGAAACCTGGGCTGGCCCCTTTTCTTTCCCAGGGAAAAGGGCCTGTCATTGTCTCCCGGGACCTATGGCCCTGAGTGGCCATCCACCTCCAAAATATCGGAACGAACAAGGATATGTCAAAGACCTAAACCTGCCCCCACCTCAAACCTGTGCTGCCCTTACAGTCCCAAGGGAACCCTACAAACTGACATCAGGAACCTGGGCTGGCCACCTTTCTTTCCCAGGGAAAAGGGCCGGACTTTGTCTCCAGGAGCCTGAGGCCCTGAGTGGCCAGCGACCTCAGAAAAATCAGAACAATCATCGATGTTTTCTAGACCCAACCTGACCCCACTTAAAACCTGTGCTGCCCTGACAGTCCCAAGGGAACCCTACAAACTGACATCAGGAACCTGGGCTGGCCACTTTTCTTATCCCAGGGAAAAGGATCGGTCTTTGTCTCCATAGGACCGTGGACATGAGTGGCCAGCCACCACCAAAAAATCTGAATGATCAACGATGTTTTCCAGACCCAACCTGCCCTCACCTCAAACCTGTGCTTCCCTGACAGTCCCAAGGGAACCCTACAAACTGATATCAGGAACCTGGGCTGACCACGTTTATTTCCCTGGGAAAAGGGCTGGTCTTTTTCTCCAGGGGCCTGTGGCCCTGAGTAGCCAGCGACCTCAAAATAATCAGAACAATCATCGATGTTTTCTAGACCCAACCTGTCCCCACCTCAAACCTGTGCTGACCTGACAGTCCCAAGGGAACCCTACAAACTGACATCAGGAACCTGGGCTGGCCACATTTCTTTCCCAGGGAAAAGGGCCGGATTTTGTTCCCAGGGGCTTGTGGACCTGAGTGGCCAGCCATCTCCAAAAAATCAGGACGATCAAGGATGTGTAAAAGACCCAACCTGCCCCCACCTCAAACCTGTGCTGCTTTGACAGTCCCAAGGGAACCCTACAAACTGATATCAGGAACGTGGGCTGGCCACTTTTCTTTCCCAGGGAAAAGGGCTGGTCTTTTTCTCCAGGGGCCTGTGGACCAGAGTGGCCAGCGACCTCCAAAAAATCAGAACAATCGACGATGTTTTCCAGACCCAACCTGACCCCACCTCAAACCTGTGCTGCCCTGACAGCCCCAACGGAACCCTAAAAACTGACATCTGGAACCTGGGCTGGCCACTTTTCCTTTCCAGGGAAAACGACCGGTCTTTGCCTCCAGGGGCCTGTGGACCTGAGTGGCCCGCCTCCTCCAAAGAATCGGAATGATCAAGGATGTGTCCGAGACCCAACCTGCCCCCACCTCAAACCAGTGCTGCCCTGACAGCCGCAAGGGAACCCTAGAAACTGACATCAGGAACCTTGGCTGGCCACTGTTCTTTCACAGGGAAAAGGGCCGGATTTCTCTCCAGGGGCCTGAGGCCCTGAGTGTTTGGCCACCTCCAAAAAATCCAAGCGATCAAGGATATGTACCAGACCCAAACCAACCCCCACTTCAAACCTGTGCTGCCCTGACTGTCCCAAGGGAACCCTACAAACTGATATAAGGAACCTGGGCTGGCCATATTTCTTTCACAGGGAAAAGGGCTGGTGTTTGTCTCCAGGGGCCTGTGGCCCTGAATAGGCAGCCACCTCAGAAAAATCGGAACGACCAAGGATGTGTCTCTGACCCAACCTGCCCCCACCTCAAACCTGTGCTGCCCTGACAGTCCCAAGGGAACCCTACCAACTGACATCAGGAACCTGGGCTGGCCACTTTTCTTTTCCCTGGGAAAAGGGCTGGTCTTTGTCTCCAGGGGCCTGTGGCCCTGAGTGGCCAGCCACCTCCAAAAAATCCAAACGATCGGGGATGTGTCGAAGACCCAACCTGCCCCCACCTCAAACCTGTGCTGCCCTGACAGTCCCAAGGGAACCCTAAAAACTGATATCAGGAACCTGGGCTGGCCACTTTTCTTTCCCAGGGAAAAGGGCCAGTATTTCTCTCCAGAAGCCTGTGGACCTGAGTGGCCTGCCATCTCCAAAAAATCGGAAAGATCAAGGATATCTCCCAGACCCAACCTGCCCCCAACCCAAACTTGTGCTGCCCTGACAGTCCCAAGGGGACCCTACAAACTGATATCAGGAACCTGGGCTGACCACGTTTATTTCCCAGGGAAAATGGCTGGCCTTTTTCTCCAGGGGCCTGTGGCCCTGAGTGGCCGGCTGCCACCAAAAAATACAAATGAACAAGGATATCTTCCAGACCCAACCCGCCCTCACCTCAAACCTGTGCTGCCCTGACAGTCCCAAGGGAACCCTACAAACTGATATCAGAAACCTGGGCTGGCCCCTTTTCTTTCCCAGGGAAAAGGGCCTGTCATTGTCTCCCGGGACCTATGGCCCTGAGTGGCCATCCACCTCCAAAATATCGGAACGAACAAGGATATGTCAAAGACCTAAACCTGCCCCCACCTCAAACCTGTGCTGCCCTTACAGTCCCAAGGGAACCCTACAAACTGACATCAGGAACCTGGGCTGGCCACCTTTCTTTCCCAGGGAAAAGGGCCGGACTTTGTCTCCAGGAGCCTGAGGCCCTGAGTGGCCAGCGACCTCAGAAAAATCAGAACAATCATCGATGTTTTCTAGACCCAACCTGACCCCACTTAAAACCTGTGCTGCCCTGACAGTCCCAAGGGAACCCTACAAACTGACATCAGGAACCTGGGCTGGCCACTTTTCTTATCCCAGGGAAAAGGATCGGTCTTTGTCTCCATGGGACCGTGGACATGAGTGGCCAGCCACCACCAAAAAATCTGAATGATCAACGATGTTTTCCAGACCCAACCTGCCCTCACCTCAAACCTGTGCTTCCCTGACAGTCCCAAGGGAACCCTACAAACTGATATCAGGAACCTGGGCTGACCACGTTTATTTCCCTGGGAAAAGGGCTGGTCTTTTTCTCCAGGGGCCTGTGGCCCTGAGTGGCCAGCGACCTCAAAATAATCAGAACAATCATCGATGTTTTCTAGACCCAACCTGTCCCCACCTCAAACCTGTGCTGACCTGACAGTCCCAAGGGAACCCTACAAACTGACATCAGGAACCTGGGCTGGCCACATTTCTTTCCCAGGGAAAAGGGCCGGATTTTGTTCCCAGGGGCTTGTGGACTTGAGTGGCCAGCCATCTCCAAAAAATCAGGACGATCAAGGATGTGTAAAAGACCCAACCTGCCCCCACCTCAAACCTGTGCTGCTTTGACAGTCCCAAGGGAACCCTACAAACTGATATCAGGAACGTGGGCTGGCCACTTTTCTTTCCCAGGGAAAAGGGCTGGTCTTTTTCTCCAGGGGCCTGTGGACCAGAGTGGCCAGCGACCTCCAAAAAATCAGAACAATCGACGATGTTTTCCAGACCCAACCTGACCCCACCTCAAACCTGTGCTGCCCTGACAGTCCCAACGGAACCCTAAAAACTGACATCTGGAACCTGGGCTGGCCACTTTTCCTTTCCAGGGAAAACGACCGGTCTTTGCCTCCAGGGGCCTGTGGACCTGAGTGGCCCGCCTCCTCCAAAGAATCGGAATGATCAAGGATGTGTCCGAGACCCAACCTGCCCCCACCTCAAACCAGTGCTGCCCTGACAGCCGCAAGGGAACCCTACAAACTGACATCAGGAACCTTGGCTGGCCACTGTTCTTTCACAGGGAAAAGGGCCGTATTTCTCTCCAGGGGCCTGAGGCCCTGAGTGTTTGGCCACCGCCAAAAAATCCAAGCGATCAAGGATATGTACCAGACCCAAACCAACCC
Organism: Anomalospiza imberbis; assembly: GCF_031753505.1. NCBI lineage: Eukaryota > Metazoa > Chordata > Aves > Passeriformes > Viduidae > Anomalospiza > Anomalospiza imberbis. Next base: position 36,829 of record NW_027099976.1, read on the forward strand.
CCACTTCAAACCTGTGCTGCCCTGACTGTCCCAAGGGAACCCTACAAACTGATATAAGGAACCTGGGCTGGCCACATTTCTTTCACAGGGAAAAGGGCTGGTGTTTGTCTCCAGGGGCCTGTGGACCTGAGTGGCCCGCCGCCTCCAAAGAATCAGAACGATCAAGGATCTGTCCCAGACCCAACCTGCCCCCACCTCAAACCAGTGCTGCCCTGACAGCCGCAAGGGAACCCTACAAACTGACATCAGGAACCTGGGCTGGCCACTGTTCTTTCACAGGGAAAAGGGCCGGATTTTGTCTCCAGGGGCCTGTGGCCCTGAGTGTCCAGCCACCTCCCAAAAATCAGAACAAACAAGGATATCACCCAGACCCAACCTGCCCCCACCTCAAACCTGTGCTGCCCTGACAGTCCCAAGGGAACCCTACAAACTGATATCCGGAACCTGGGCTGGCCCCTTTTCTTTCACCGGGAAAAGGGCTGGTCTTTGTCTCCAGGGGCCTGTGGCCCTGAGTGGCTGGCTGTCTTCAAAAAATCCAAACGATCGAGGATGTGTCAAAGACCCAACCTGCACCCAACTCAAACCTGTGCTGCCTTGACAGTCCCAAGGGAACCCTACAAACTGATATCAGGAACGGGGCTGGCCACTTTTCTTTCCCAGGGAAAAGGGCCAGTATTTCTCTCCAGAAGCCTGTGGACTTGAGTGGCCTGCCATCTCCAAAAAATCGGAAAGATCAAGGATATCTCCCATACCCAACCTGCCCCCAACCCAAACTTGTGCTGCCCTGACAGTCCCAAGGGGACCCTACAAACTGATATCAGGAACCTGGGCTGACCACGTTTATTTCCCTGGGGAAAGGGCTGGTCTTTTTCTCCAGGGGCCTGTGGCCCTGAGTGGCCGGCTGGCACCAAAAAATAGAAATGAGCAAGGATATCTTCCAGACCCAACCCGCCCTCACCTCAAACCGGTGCTGCCCTGACAGTCCAAAGGGAACCCTACCAACTGATATCCGGAACCTGGGCTGGCCCCTTTTCTTTCCCGGGAAAAGGGCTGGTCTTTGTCTCCAGGGGCCTGTGGCCCTGAGTGGCCGGCTGTCTACTAAAAATCCAAACGATCGAGGATGTGTCGAAGACCCAACCTGTCCCCACCTCAAACCTGTGCTGCCCTGACAGTCCCAAGGGAACCCTACATACTGTTATCAGGAACCTGGGCTGGCCACTTTTCATTCCTAGGGAAAAGGGCTGGTCTTTTTCTCCAGGGGCCTGTGGCACTGAGTGGCCAGCCACCTCCAAAAAATCGGAAGGATCAAGGATGTGTCCCAGGCCCAAGCCTGCCCCCACCTCAAACCTGTGCTGCCCTGAAAATCCCAAAAGAACCTTACAAAGTGATATCAGGAACCTTGGCTGGCCCCTTTTCTTTCACAGGGAAAAAGGGCTGGTCTTTGTCTCCAGGGGCCTGTGGACCTGAGTGGCTGGCTGCCTTCAAAAAATCCAAAAGAACAAGGATATCTCCCAGACCCAACCTGCCCCCACCTCAAACCTGTGCTGCCCTGACAGTCCCAAGGGAACCCTACCAACTGACATCAGGAACCTGGGCTGGCCACTTTTCTTTCACAGGGAAAAGGGCTGGTCTTCTTCTCCAGGGGCCTTTGGCCCTGAGTGGCCAGCTGTCTCCAAAAAATCCAAACGATCAAGGATGTGTCGAAGACCCAACCTGCCCCCACCTCAAACCTGTGCTGCCCTGACAGTCCCAACAGAACCCTACATAGTGTGATCAGGAACCTGGGCTGGCCACTTTTCTTTCCCAGGGAAAAGGGCTGGTCTTATTCTAAAGGGGCCTGAGGCCCTGCGTGGCCAGCAACCTCCAAAAAATTGGAACGATCAAGGATGTATCCCAGACCCAACCTGCCCCCACCTCAAAGCTGTGCGGCCCTGACAGTCCCAAGGGAACCCTACAAACTGACACCAGGAACCTGGGCTGACCCCTTTTCTTTCCCAGGGAAAAGGGCCAGTATTTCGCTACAGGGGCCTGTGGACTTGAGTGGCCAGCCATCTCCAAAAAATCGGAACGATGAAGGATGTGTGAAAGACCCAACCTGCCCCCAGCTCAAAACTGAGCTGCTTTGACAGTCCCAAGGGAACCCTACAAACTGATATCGGGAACCAGGGCTGGCCACTTTTCTTTCCCAGGGAAAAGGGCCGGTCTTTGTCTCCAGGTGCCTGTGGACCTGAGCGGACAGCGACCTCCAAAAAATCGGAACGATCGAGGATGTGTCCCAGACCCAACCTGCCCCCACCTGAAACCTGTGCTGCCCTGACAGTCCCAAGGGAACCCTGCAAGCTGACATCAGGAACCTGGGCTGGCCACATTTCTTTCCTAGGGTAAATGGCCGGATTTTGTCCCCCGGGGCTTGTGGACCTGTGTGGCCAGCCATCTCCAAAAAATCCAAACGATCAAGGATGTGTAAAAGACCCAACCTGCCCCCACCTCAAAACTGAGCTGCTTTGACAGTCCCATGGGAACCCTACAAACTGATATCAGGAACCTGGGCTGGCCACTTTTCTTATCCCAGGGAAAAGGGCTGGTCTCTTTCTCCCGGGGCCTGTGGACCTGAGTGGCCAGTGACCTCCAAAAAATCAGAACAATCGACGATGTTTTCCAGACCCAACCTGACCCCACCTCAAACCTGTGCTGCCCTGACAGTCCCAACAGAACCCTAAAAACTGACATCTGGAACCTGGGCTGGCCACTTTTCCTTTCCAGGGAAAACGACCGGTCTTTGCCTCCAGGGGCCTGTGGACCTGAGTGGCCCGCCGCCTCCAAGGAATCGGAACGATCAAGGATGTGTCCCAGACCCAACCTGCCCCCACCTCAAACCATTGCTGCCCTGACAGCCGCAAGGGAACCCTACAAACTGACATCAGGAACCTGGGCTGGCCCCTTTTCTTTCACAGGGAAAAGGGCTGGTCTTTGTCTCCAGGGGCCTGTGGCCCTGAGTGGCCGGCTGTCTACTAAAAATCCAAACGATCAAGGATGTGTTCCAGACCCAACCTGCCCCCACCTCAAACCTGTGCTGCCCTGACAGTCCCAAGGGAACCCTAAAAACTGACATCAGGAATCTGGGCTGGCCACTTTTCTTTCCCAGGGAAAAGGGGCAGTATTTCTCTCCAGAAGCCTGTGGACCTGAGTGGCCTGCCATCTCCAAAAAATCGGAAAGATCAAGGATATCTCCCATACCCAACCTGCCCCCAACCCAAACTTGTGCTGCCCTGACAGTCCCAAGGGGACCCTACAAACTGATATCAGGAACCTGGGCTGACAACGTTTATTTCCCAGGGAAAAGGATGGTGTTTTTCTCCAGGGGCCTGTGGCCCTGAGTGGCCGGCTGTCTCCAAAAAATCCAAACGATCGAGGATGTGTCCCAGACCCAACCTGTCCCCACCTCAAACCTGTGCTGCCCTGACAGTCCCTAGGGAACCCTACAAACTGATATCAGGAACCTGGGCTGGTCGCCTTTCTTTCCCAGGGAAAAGGGATGGTCTTTTTCTCCAGGGGCCTGCGGCCCCTAGTGGCCGGCTGCTTTAAAAAATTCCAAACGATCAAGGATGTGTCCCAGACCCAACATGCCCCCACATCAAAGCTGTGCTACCCTGACAGTCCCAAGGGAACCCTACAAAATGACAGCAGGAACCTTGGCCGGCCACTTTTCTTTCCAAGAAATAAAGGCCGGTCATTTTCTGCAGGGGCCTGTGTCCCTCAGTGGCCGGAGGCCTCCAAAAAATGCAAGTCATTAAGGATGGGTCGCAGACCCAAACGTCCCCCACCTCAAACTTGTGCTGCCCTGAGAGTCCCAGGGAACCCTGCAAACTGACATCAGGAACCTGGGCTGGCAAACTTTCCTTCACAGGGAAAACGGGCCGGTGTTTTTCTCCAGGCGCTGGTGGCTTTGAGTGGCTGGCCGCCTCTAAAAAATCCAAACAGTTAGAGATAGGTCCCTGACCCAACCTGCCCCCACCTCAAACCTGCGCCCTTTTAGGTTATTTTTCTTGGAAAAAGAAATGTCATTGGAAAAAAAAAAATGGAAAGAAAAGGGGCCAGCCCAGGTTCCTGATGTCAGTTTTTAGGGTTCCCTTGGGACTGTCTCGGCAGCACAGTTTTGAGGGTGGGGGCAGGTTGGGTCTGGGACACATCTTTAATCATTGGGATTTTTTGGCGGCTGCTGGCCACTCAAGCCAACGGCCCCTGGGGACAAAGACCGGCCATTTTCCCTGGGAAAGAAAAGTGGCCAGCATAGATTCCTGATGTCAGTTAGGAAGAGGTAAAGAACGAAGCCACCAAGATATGGCTTGTGTGTGAAGCCTTCAGACTGCTGGAGGACGGTGGCTGCCGCTCACCTGCCTGTTGAATTCATTCTTGGCAAGCGAATGGAAAGCGTTCCAGGACAACTTGCCTGGGTTTTTACTTAGTCCTGATGCGTCCCACCTTGGCAAGTCTTGCTCGTCCCCAGAGGCTCCAAGATGCACAGAACACGGTGGAAGCTGCTGAAAAGAAGGGCAGCGGTGAGTTTGTCGACAAGCAAGAACATAGGCAGTTGACTGTGCTTTTGAAGGAGCAGCTGCCTGGTTTGGGCAATTGCCTTCACAGCGCACAGAAGCCCGATGCTCTGCTGCTTTGTTTTTCCCAGTCAGTGAATTGCACACTAGTGAAGCTGAGCCAGGCTCTTCAGCTTTGCTGCTTTTTAGCATCTGTGCTCCACTTATGCTCTGTGACATCTCTCGAGGTTGTTTGCCTCGCCCAGGCTGGAAAGTGCCCGCTAGTACAAAGAGCTGGGCAGGAGAGGGCAGAGAGCACTTCCATCTGACAGCAGGTTGCAGATTGCCCCGGGAAGAGCCGTATCCTTGTTATGTGTAGCAAATCCTATTTCTTGGCAGACTGCAGTTAGTGTGACCGGCTGGTACACTCTCCCCTTGCCAAATGGAGTGGGAAAGCTTTTCGCTAAGATAGAGACGACTACAGAGGCAGAAGACGCGGCTCCGGAGCTATCCGGTGGTAAGTGCCGGTTCCCGGCGTCTTTCGGCAGAAGCGGCGCTCCGGAGCGCTCCGCTGCCGCTCTACTGAGCTGTGCGCGAACTAGCCGCTTCTTCGCCTCCGAGAGGCAGAGATCGCAGTTGCTTGGAAGAGGCGAAAAACGAAGCCGCAAAGAAGCGGGCTTGTGTGCGAAGCCTTCAGACTGCTGGAGGACGGTGGCTGCCGCTCTCCTGCCTGTTGAATTCACTCTTGGACAGCGAATGGAAAGCGTTCCAGGACAACTTGCCTGGGTTTTTACTTAGTCCTGATGCGTCCCACCTTGGCAAGTCTTGACTGTCCCCAGAGGCTCCGAGATGCACAGAACACGGTGGCAGCTGCTGAAAAGAACGGCAGTGGTGAGTTTGTCGACAAGCAAGAACATAGGCAGCTGACTGTGCTTGGGAAGGAGCAGCTGCCTGGTTTTGGCAATTGCCTTCACAGCGCCCAGAAGCCCGGTGCTCTGCTGCTTTGTTTTTCGCAGTCAGTCAATTGCACACTAGTGAAGCTGAGCCAGGCTCTTCAGCTTTGCTGCTTTTTAGCATCTGTGCTTCACTTATGCTCTGTGACATCGCTCGAGGTTGTTTGCCTCACCCAGGCTGGAAAGTGCCCGCTAGTTCATAGGGCTGGGCAGGAGAGGGCAGAGAGCACTTCCATCTGACAGCAGTTTGCAGGTTGCCTCGGAAAGAGCCGTGTCCTTGGAATGTGCAGCAAAGCCTATTTCTTTGCAAACCGCGGTTAGTGTGCAGTGCAGGTACACTCTCCCCTTGCCAAATGGAGTGGGAAAGCTTTTCGCTAAGATAGAGACGTCTAGAGAGGCAGAAGAGGCGGCTCCGGAGGTATCCGGAGGTAAGTGCCGGTGCCCGGCGTCTTTCGGCAGAAGCGGCGCTCCGGAGTGCACCGCTGCCGCTCTACTGAGCTGTGCACGAACTAGCCGCTTCTTCGCCTCCGAGAGCCAGAGATCGCGGTTGCTTGGAAGAGGTGAAGAACGAAGCCGCAAAGAAGCGGGCTTGTTTGCGAAGCCTTATGTCGCCCTGATTTCTCAGGATTTTCTAAAGCCTTCTGAATTTACATTCTTTTAGAGAACTTTCTCACGCAACTTTCTGTAAGCAACCTTTTGTTTTGCATTATTTCATAGAGGCGTAGAAGTTTGATAGACTGGTAGTTTGTCCATTGTCCTTGGAGAGGTGGCACGTTCACCTTCCAATCCACTGGCACCTTTTGAGAACTATAAATGATTGGAGTCAGAAAAAATAAATTAGTCTCTTTATGGTGACCAGTGCTGTGGTGCGTCGTTTTTCCTGGTGTCCTCTGGTGACAGCCTTAGGACCGCCGGCGTGTACTACAGCTTAGCTCGGGTGAGAGTGAGTTTACCCCCGCTCCTCTTTGGCGTTTTGCCTGCTGTGTTAGTGATGGAAACCTCTATCGGTTTCGGGATGGAATCTCTGATGTTGGATCTCTGGAGGAATGTCCTGGAGAGGAATCGTGTTTCCGTCTCCTGGAGTGATTTTGAAAGGCTGTTTTTGTGGGCAAGGCAGCAGGGGTTCTTTTCTGACTTTAGGGAGTTGATGTCCCGGGAAGTGTGGTCTCAGTTGGGGGTCAGTCTCATGGACGCCCTGTTTGATGACTGCTCTGTGGACGTTGGACCACTGCTGGTGCAATGGAAAATAGTGGACGCGGCTTGGCCGGGATCTGAATTTGGTAGCTCTCGGAGCTCTTTGGGGGAACCGTCTGTCTCGGACGTGGACGACGGGGACTTTGAGTTTATGCAGGATGCGGGTGCTTCCCCTTCTCCCTGAGACGATGAGCTGGCAGGTGGTTCCTCCTCTGAGGTGGGTCGGGCTTCCAGCCCGCTGGCCTTAAGCGAGCGGTCGGTGGAGCCGGCTCGGCCGCCTCGCCCCGCTCCGCGTTCTAGGCGCAGTCAGCCGGTGGGGCCGGCCGGGCCGCCTCGCCCCGCCCCGCGCCGCAGATGTAGTGAGTCTGGGGAGAAATCGCCCTCTCTTTGCGCCTTCCCGGCGCTCGGGGGCGAAGAGGGGCCTGTGGATCCGTCCTCGCCTCTGATTGCGTCTGATTCGGTGACAACACTTTGTCCAAATTGCGGTGTTTCTACGACATATCCCCTGGGGGCAGCGAGAGCGGGTTCGCCCGTTTCGATCTCGGGCTCGTCTTCTGGGGGAAGGTCGTCTCCCATGCCTGAGCCTGCGCAGCCTGTGCTTAGGGGTGTTACTCACAACACACATCAACCTTTACCGTTTAAGACACTGAAGGAAGTCCGTGATACCGTTGCCCAGCACGGTGTTGGTTCTGCTGAAGTTATGCAGACGCTTCGCATGCTTGTTGCTGAGATGCTGACACCTTCCGACATCCGTTCTGTGGCCCATGCTCTTTTTGACCCTGTGCAGTTTGACGTTTTTGAGGACAAGTGGGCTCGTTTGGTAGCCAGCGCAGTGCAAAAGAATGCTACATGGGGGCCACAGGATCCCAGGAGTGCGGTTGGCACTGATATGTTGCTGGGCACAGGCAATTATGTTGATCCTCAGGGGCAAGCTGGATATGATCCCCTTGTGCTTGACCAGTGCCAGACGCTAGGCTTGGCAGCACTGGTTCAGACCCTGGAAATGGCTGCTCCTCTGCAGCCGTTTGCGACCATTGTCCAAGGGGTAGATGAGCCTTTAATGAAATTTGCGGGGAGACTGACTGCCTCTGTGGAGAGGCAGTTAGCAGATCCTGAGGCGAGGAGAATTGTGCTTGCGAACCTGGCCAGGAGCAACTGTAACGCAGACTGTAGGAGAGTCATAAGGGCTCTTCCTGGTACGGCTACTGTCTCGCAGATGGTAGAGGCCTGTGCAGACCTCAGCCCCTCGGTTCAAAGGACGGCTGCCTGGACTACTGTTGCGCAGCCGGTCTGGGCGGTGCTGCAGGGCTGGCAACAACAGCGGGGGACTGCTTGGGCCAGCACCAAACAGGGAAAGAAAGTGCAGAAGGGAAAATTTCCCATGTTCTTGTGTGGCCGGTGTGGAAGGCCCGACCATATGTCATACGCCTGTAAGGCAACTGTTCATGTTAATGGCCAGGCGCTGCCGGGCCCGGGAAACGGGAAGCAGAGCGCGAAGGGGAAGCGCGCCCAGACACAAGTTCTTCTCCAGACCCCGGAGCCCATGGAGGTTTGCTCAGCCAGCTTGCAGCCAGCACCTGTGGATCAGCAGGTGTGGATGTCTGCACAGCAGCAACAGTTGTGTTAGAATCTAGCCAAATACACAAGGTTCCTCTGGATGCTTTTGGTCCTTTGGGTGAAGGCATGAGTGCTTTCCTTATGGGAAGGTCTAGTGCCACCCTTCAGGGCATCATTGTGCACCTGGGTCTCATTGATGCAGACTTCACAGGGCAGATTTGTGCAATGGTTTCCACACCCACCCCCCAGTCACGATCCCGAAAGGGACACGGCTTGTTCAACTTGTACCTTTTAAGTCTTCTGTTCGCAGGACAGCTGGCCGGTCGCGTGGAGTCGGCGGTTTTGGGTCTACTGGGCCACCTCAAATTCACTGGACCGCTGTCCTGACCAAAGACCGTCCCGAGATGTCATGTACTCTGTCCATCCCCGGTGCGACGCCATCGGAGATTCACCTCCGCGGGCTTCTCGATAGTGGCGCTGACGTCACAGTTCTCTCCCTTGCCACCTGGCCTCCGGACTGGCCTCTGAGTCCCATGGAGACATCCGTCGCAGGACTGGGGGGGACGGCACGATGTTACGTGAGCCAGCGGTCTGTGCTGATCACAAACCCAGAGGGACAGACGGCCTGGGTTAGGCCACATGTTACTTCTACTCCTGCTAACCTCTGGGGAAGGGATGTTCTGTCTGCATGGGGGGTGCGCATCGGGACGGGTTTTTGATGGGGGCCACTGCGACGAAGGGCGTAGAGTGTCCCACGCCTCCTATACGGTGGCTGGTGGACACACCTGTTTGGGTGAACCAGTGGCCCCTCCCTCACGATAAATTGAGCGCCCTTCGGGATTTGGTGCAGGAGCAGTTGGACCAGGGTCATCTGGAGCCTTCTACCAGTCCCTGGAACACTCCTGTTTTCTGCATCAAGAAGAAATCTGGGAAATGGAGGTTGTTACAAGACCTCCGAAAGGTCAATGCCGTGATGGAAAGTATGGGAACTTTGCAGGCAGGCATGCCATCGCCTACCATGCTTCCTGCAGATTGGCCAATCTTCATCGTGGATTTGAAGGATTGTTTCTTTACAATTCCTTTGCATCCTGATGACAGACCAAAATTTGCCTTTTCGGTGCCAGCAATCGACAATGCTGAGCCCGCACAGCGATATCAATGGAGAGTCTTGCCCCAGGGGATGCGTAATTCCCCTGCCATATGTCAATGGTATGTGGCTCGTGCCTTGTCTGGAGTTCGCCAGCAGTTTCCTGGTGCACGTCTGTATCATTATATGGATGACATTTTGGTGGCTGCTTCTACCCAGGATGAGCTGCTGAGGATTCAGCCTCGGTTGCTCGATGCTTTGCATGAGCATGGACTGCAGGTGGCTCCAGAAAAGGTTCAGCGACAACCTCCTTGGAAGTATTTGGGGGTCAAAATTCTGGAACGGACAATCCAACACCAGGAGGTGCAATTTGTGCATTCGGTGAAGACACTGAATGATGCCCAGAAGTTGATGGGTGTCATCACTTGGTTACGTCCGTACCTGGGACTAACCGACGCACAGCTGTCTCCTCTGTATGATTTGTTGAAAGGAGACTCTGATCTAAAGTCGCCTCGCACGTTGACCCCTGAGGCATGTCAGGTGCTGGAGGAGGTTCAGCAGGCTGTTTCTGCCCGCCAAGTTTATCGCATTGATTTCTCCGTTGATGTCACTGTATTCGTTACGATTCCAGATTCGCATCCCACAGGTATCATTGGCCAGTGGAGTGACAAATGGTCTGATCCTTTGCACATCTTGGAATGGGTTTTCCTGCCCCATCGGCCGCAGAAGACGGCAACTGAATTGGCTGAGTTGCTTGCTCGCTTAATAATCAAATGCCGGCAACGGTGTTTGCAATTGATGGGCGCAGATCCCGCAAAGATCATACTCCCGGTATCCCGGCAGGATTTTGACTGGAGCCTTGCACATAGCGTATCCCTGCAATGTGCTCTGGAAAACTTTTCAGGGCAGATCAATTATCATCTGCCCAGCCACAAGCTACTGCAGGTGGCGAAATCCACGCAAATTTCTTTGCGGCCCAAAAATAGTCAGGAACCCGTGCAAGGGCCCACCGTCTTTACTGATGGCTCGGGGAAGACTGGAAAGGCCATTGCTACCTGGCAGGATGGATCTGAATGGCAGGTTTTGGAAGGTCATCAGGATGGATCAGCCCAATTGGTTGAATTAAGGGCTGCTGTTATGGCATTTGAGAGATTTTCCCAGGAACCTTTCAATTTGGTCACGGATTCCGCCTATGTGGCTGACATTGCACAGCGATTGGGTCATTCAGTGTTGAAGGAGGTCAGTAATCCTGCCTTGTTTCATTTACTGAAGACATTGTGGTGTGCCATTCAGGCCCGGGTTCATCCATTTTATGTTTTGCATGTGAGGAGTCACACCAAATTGCCAGGATTTGTGGCAGAAGGTAACGCGAGGGCTGACAGGTTGGCTAACCTGTCATGGGTAGCACCTCAGCCTGATACACTTGCACAGGCCAAGGCATCGCATGGGTTTTTCCATCAGAACGCACATACCTTGCAGAAGCAGTTTCAGCTGACGCCAACGGAGGCTCGGGACATTGTCGAGTCCTGTGACGACTGCCATGCGCTTGCTCCACCTTTACCAGCAGTGGTAAACCCCAGAGGCCTTAGGGCTTTGGAGCTTTGGCAGACTGATGTCACCCAGATTGCCGAGTTTGGCTGGCTTAAGTATGTGCATGTCACGGTGGACACGTTCTCTTCTGCAATGTGGGCTTTTGCTCACACTGGAGAGAAGGCCCGCGATGTCATTGCCCACTGGCGGCAGGCTTTTGCCGTCCTGGGGGTACCTTCTGCTGTGAAAACCGACAATGGTCCTGCTTATGCATCGCAAAAGGTGCGGCAGTTCCTGTAGTTGTGGGGTGTGTCACACAAGTTTGGTATCCCTCATTCTCCGACTGGTCAAGCTATTGTAGAACGCGCTCATGGTACCCTGAAGCGGGTTCTTCAAAAACAGAAAAGGAAAATGCAAGGTGAAACCCCGCACAGTCGGTTGGAAAAAACATTGTACACCATCAATCATCTTACAGTGCAACAGAACTCAAATAACCCTTTCATTTTGAACCATCATTTCTCGTTGCAGGCTGCGGACGAGGAACATCAGCCTTGAGCAAAGGTTCGAGTGCGGAATTTAGTCACCAAAAAGTGGGAAGGTCCTTATGACCTTATCGATTCGGGGCACGAATATGCTTGTGTGTCCATAGATACTGGGGCACGCTGGGTACCTTCGAAGTGTGTTCGCCCTGACCTGCGACCACAGAGACAGAATCCGGCCGACGGGCAACATGGAAACCGTGACCAACCTGAAAGGCATCAAGTGGGTGAATCGCTGAGTGATGACTCGGATGCAGACAACACGAGTGATCACTCTGATGATTCCTCCATGAATGGACACTGAACACTGTTCATTTTTCCTTTTCCATTTTCTTTTTTTTAAACTGAGAAGGGTGCGATGTCGCCCTGATTTCTCAGGATTTTCTAAAGCCTTCTTAATTTACATTCTTGTAGAGAACTTTCTCACGCAACTTTCTGTAAACAACCTATTGTTTTGCATTCTTTCATAGAGGCGGAGAAATTTGACAGACTGGTAGTTTGTACAGTGTCGTTGGAGAGGTGGCACGTTCACCTTCCAATCCACTGGCACCTTTTGAGAAAAATAATTGATTGGAGTCAGAAAAAATAAATTAGTATCTTCATGGTGACCAAAGCTGTGGTGCGTCGTTTTTCCATGTGTCCTCTGGTGACAGCCTTAGAACTGCTAGAGGACGGTGGCTGCCGCTCTCCTGCCTGTTGAATTCACTCTTGGCAAGCGAATGGAAAGCGTTCCAGGACAACTTGCCTGGGTTTTTACTTAGTCCTGATGCGTCCCACCTTGGAAAGTCTTGCTCATCCCCAGAGGCTCCGAGATGCACAGAACACGGTGGCAGCTGCTGAAAAGAAGGGCAGCGGTGAGTTTGTCGACAAGAAAGAACATAGGCAGCTGACTGTGCTTGGGAAGGAGCAGCTGCCTGGTTTTGTCAGTTGCCTTCAAAGCGCACAGAAGCCCGGTGCTCTGCTGCTTTGTTTTTCCCAGTCAGCGAATTGCACACTAGTGAAGCTGAGCCAGGCTCTTCAGCTTTGCTGCTTTTGAGCATCTGTGCTCCACTTATGCTCTGTGACATGTCTCGAGGTTGTTTGCCTCGGCCAGGCTGGAAAGTGCCCGCTAGTACATAGGGCAGGGCAGGAGAGGGCAGAGAGCACTTCCATCTTACAGCAGGTTGCAGATTGCCTCGGAAAGAGCCGTGTCCTTGGAATGTGCAGCAAATCCTATTTCTTTGCAAACCGCGGTTAGTGTGCAGTGCAGGTACACTCTCCCCTTGCCAAATGGAGTGGGAAAGCTTTTCGCTAAGATAGAGACGACTAGAGAAGCAGAAGACGTGGCTCCGGAGCTATCCGGAGGTAAGTGCCAGTTCCCGGCATCTTTCGGCAGAAGCAACGCTCCGGAGCGCACCGCTGCCACTCTAATGAGCTGTGCGCGAACTAGCCGCTTCTTTGCCTCCGAGAGGCAGAGATCGCGGTTGCTTGGTAGAGGCGAAGAACGAAGCCGCAAAGAAGCGGGCATGTGTGCGAAGCCTTCAGACTGCAGGAGGACGGTGGCTGCCGCTCTCCTGCCTGTTGAATTCACTCTTGGCAAGTGAATGGAAGGCGTTCCAGGACAACTTGCCTTGGTTTTTACTTAGTCCTGATGCGTCCCACCTTGGCAAGTCTTGCTCCTCCCCAGAGGCTCCGAGATGCACAGAACACGGTGGCAGCTGCTGAAAAGAAGGGCAGCGGTGAGTTTGTCGACAAGCAAGAACATAGGCAGCTGACTGTGCTAGTGAAGGAGCAGCTGCCTGGTTTTGGTAATTGCCTTCACAGCGCACAGAAGCCCGATGCTCTGCTGCTTTGTTTTACCCAGTCAGTGAATAGCACACTAGTGAAGCTGAGCCAGGCTCTTCAGCTTTGCTGCTTTTTAGCATCTGTGCTCCACTTATGCTCGGTGACATCTCTCGAGGTTGTTTGCGTCGCCCAGGCTGGAAAGTGCCAGCTAGTACATAGAGCTGGGCAGGAGAGGGCAGAGAGCACTTCCATCTGGCAGCAGGTTGACTGTTGCCTCGGAAAGAGCCGTGTCCCTGGAATGTGCAGCAAATCAAATTTTTGTGCAAACCGCAGTTAATGTGCAGTGCTGGTACACTCTCCCCTTGCCAAATGGAGTGGGAAAGCATTTCGCTGCGATGGAGACGACTAGAGAAGAAGAAGAGGCGGATCCGGAGCTATGGAGAGGTAAGTGCCGCTTCCCGGAGTCCTTCAGCAGAAGCGGCGCTCCGGAGCGCACTACTGCCGCTCTAATGAGCTGTGTGCGAACTAGCCGCTTCTTCGCCTTCGAGAGGCAGAGATCGCGGTTGCTTGGAAGAGGCGAAGAACGAAGCCGCAATAAGAGCGGGCTTGTGTGCGAAGCCTTAAGACTGCTGGAGGACGGTGGCTGCCGCTCTCCTGCCTGTTGAATTCATTCTTGGCAAGCGAATGGAAAGCGTTCCAGGACAACTTGCCTGGGTTTTTACTTAGTCCTGATGCCTCCCACCTTGGCAAGTCTTGCTCGTCCCCAGAGGCTCCGAGATGCACAGAACACGGTGGCAGCTGCTGAAAAGAAGGGCAGCGGTGAGTTTGTCGACAAGCAAGAACATAGGCAGTTGACTGTGCTTTTGAAGGACCAGCTGCCTGGTTTTGGCAATTGCCTTCACAGCGCACAGAAGCCCGATGCTCTGCTGCTTTGTTTTTCCCAGTCAGTGAATTGCACACTAGTGAAGCTGAGCCAGGCTCTTCAGCTTTGCTGCTTTTTAGCATCTGTGCTCCACTTATGCTCTGTGAAATATCTCGAGGTTGTTTGCCTCGCCCAGGCTGGAAAGTGCCTGCTAGTACATTGAGCTGGGCAGGAGAGGGCAGAGAGCACTTCCATCTGACAGCAGGTTACAGATTGCCTCGGAAAGAGCCGTGTCCTTGGAATGTGCAGCAAATCCTATTTCTTTGCCACCCGCGGTTAGTGTGCAGTGCAGGTACACTCTCCCCTTGCCAAATGGAGTGGGAAAGCTTTTCGCTAAGATAGAGAATACTAGAGAAGCAGAAGAGGCGGCTCCGGAGCTATCCAGAGGGACGTGCCGGTTGGCGGCGTCTTTCGGCAGAAGCGGCGCTCCAGAACGCTCCGCTGCCGTTCTACTGAGCTGTGCGCGAACTAGCCGCTTCTTCGCCTCCGAGAGGCAGAGATCGCGGTTGCTTGGAAGAGGCGAAGAACGAAGCCGCAAAGAAGCGGGCTTGTTTGCAAAGCCTTCAGACTGCTGGAGGACGGTGGCTGCCGCTCTCCTGCCTGTTGAATTCACTCTCGGCAAGCGAATGGAAAGCGTTCCAGGACAACTTGCCTGGGTTTTTACTTGGTCCTGATGTGTCCCACCTTGGCAAGTCTTGCTCGTCCCCAGAGGCTCCGAGATGCACAGAACACGGTGGCAGCTGCTGAAAAGAAGGGCAGCAGTGAGTTTGTCGACAAGCAAGAACATAGGCAGCTGACTGTGCTTGGGAAGGAGCAGCTGCCTGGTTTTGCAATTGCCTTCACAGCGCCCAGAAGCCTGGTGCTCTGCTGCTTTGTTTTTCGCAGTCAGTGAATTGCACACGAGTGAAGATGAGCTAGGCTCTTCAGCTTTGCTGCTTTTTAGCATCTGTGCTCCACTTATTCTCTGTGACATCTCGCGAGGTTTTTTGCCTCGGCCAGGCTGGAAAGTGCCCGCTAGTACATAGAGCTGGGCAGGAGAGGGCAGAGAGCACTTCCATCTGACAGCAGGTTGCAGATTGCCTCGGAAAGAGCCGTGTCCTTGGAATGTACAGCAAATCCTATTTCTTTGCAAACCGCGGTTCGTGTGCAGTGCAGGTACACTCTCCCCTTGCCAAATGGAGTGGGAAAGCTTTTCGCTAAGATAGAGACGACTAGAGAAGCAGAAGATGTGGCTCCGGATGTATCCGGAGGGATGTGCCGGTTCCCGGCGTCTTTCGGCAGAAGCGGCGCTCTGAAGCGCTCCGCTTCCGCTCTACTGAGCTGTGGGCAACCTAGCCGCTTCTTCGCCTCCAAGAGGCAGAGATCGCGGTTGCTTGGAAGAGGCGAAGAACGAAGCCGCAAAGAAGCGGGCTTGTGTGCGAAGCCTTCAGACTGCTGGAAGATGGTGGCTGCCGCTCTCCTGCCTGTTGAATTCATTCTGGGCAAGCGAATGGAAGGCGTTCCAGGACAACTTGCCTGGGTTTTTACTTAGTCCTGATGCGTCCCACCTTGGCAAGTCTTGCTCGTCCCCAGAGGCTCCAAGATGCACAGAACACGGTGGCAGCTGCTGAAAAGAACGGCAGCGGTGAGTTTGTCGACAAGCAAGAACATAGGCAGCTGACTGTGCTTGGTAAGGAGAAGCTGCCTGTTTTTGGCAATTGCCTTCACAGCGCACAGAAGCCCGATGCTCTGCTGCTTTGTTTTTCGCAGTCAGTGAATTGCACACTAGTGAAGCTGAGCCAGGCTCTTCAGCTTTGCTGCTTTTTAGCATCTGTGCTCCACTTATGCTCTGTGACATCTCGCGAGGTTGTTTGCCTCGGCCAGGCTGGAAAGTGCCTGCTAGTACATAGAGCTGGGCAGGAGAGGGCAGAGAGCACTTCCATCTGACAGCAGGTTGCAGATTGCCTCGGAAAGAGCCGTGTCCTTGGAATGTGCAGCAAATCCTATTTCTTTGCAAACCGCGGTTAGTGTGCAGTGCAGGTACACTCTCCCCTTGCAAAATGGAGTGGGAAAGCTTTTCGCTAAGATAGAGACGACTAGAGAAGCAGAAGATGTGGCTCTGGAAGTATCCGGAGGTAAGTGCCAGTTCCCGGCGTCTTTCGGCAGAAGCGGCGCTCTGAAGCGCTCCGCTGCCGCTCTACTGAGCTGTGGGCGAACTAGCCGCTTCTTCGCCTCCAAGAGGCAGAGATCGCGGTTGCTTGGAAGAGGCGAAGAACGAAGCCGCAAAGAAGCGTGCTTGTGTGCAAAGCCTTAAGACTGCTGGAGGACGGTGGCTGCCGCTCTCCTGCCTGTTGAATTCACTCTTGGACAGCGAATGGAAACCGTTCCAGGACAACTTGCCTGGGTTTTTACTTAGTCCTGATGCGTCCCACCTTGGCAAGTCATGCTCGTCCCCAGAGGCTCCGAGATGCACAGAACACGGTGGCAGCTGCTGAAAAGAAGGGCAGCGGTGAATTTGTCGACAAGCAAGAACATAGGCAGCTGACTGTGCTTGTGAAGGAGCAGCTGCCTGGTTTTGGCAATTGCCTTCACAGCGCACAGAAGCCCTATGCTCTGCTGCTTTGTTTTTCCCAGTCAGAGAATTGCGCACTAGTGAAGCTGAGCCAGGCTCTTCAGCTTTGCTGCTTTTTAGCATCTGTGCTCCACTTATGCTCTGTGACATCTCTCGAGGTTGTTTGCCTCGCCCAGGCTGGAAAGTGCCCGCTAGTACATAGAGCTGGGCAGGAGAGGGCAGAGAGCACTTCCATCTGACAGCAAGTTGCTGCTTGCCTCGGAAAGAGCTGTGTCCTTAGAATGTGCAGCAAATACTCTTTCTTTGCAAACCGCAGTTTGTGTGCAGTTCTGGTACACTCTCCCCTTGCCAAATGGAGTAGGAAAGATTTTCGCTAAGATAGAGACGACTAGAGAAGCAGAAGACGCGGCTCCGGAAGTATCCGGAGGTAAGTGCCGGTTCCCGGTGTCTTTCGGCAGAAACGGCGCTCTGAAGCGCTCCGCTGCCGCGCTACTGAGCTGTGGGCGAACTAACCACTTCTTCACCTCCAAAAGGCAGAGATCGCGGTTGCTTGGAAGAGGCGAAGAACGAAGCCACATTAAAGTGGGCTTGTGTGCGAAGCCTTCAGACTTCTTGAAGACGGTGGCTGCCGCTCTCCTGCCTGTTGAATTCACTCTTGGACAGCGAATGGAAAGCGTTCCATGACAACTTGCTTGGGTTTTTACTTAGTCCTGATGCGTCCCACCTTGGCCAGTCTTGCTCGTCCCCAGAGGCTCCGAGATGCACAGAACACGGTGGCAGCTGCTGAAAGGAAGGGCAGCGGTGTGTTTGTCGACAAGCAAGAACATAGGCAGCTGACTGTGCTTGTGAAGGAGCAGCGGCGGGATTTTGGCAATTGCCTTCACAGTGCACAGGAGCCCGATGCTCTGCTGCTTTGCTTTTCCCAGTCAGTGAATTGCACACTAGTGAAGCTGAGCCAGGCTCTTCAGCTTTGCTGCTTTTTAGCATCTGTGCTCCACTTATGCTCTGTGACATCTCCCGACGTTGTTTGCCTCGCCCAGGCTGGAAAGTGCCCGCTAGTACATAGAGCTGGGCAGGAGAGGGCAGACAGCACTTCCATCTGACAGCAGGTTGCAGATTGCCTCGGAAAGAGCCGTGTCCTTGGAATGTGCAGCAAATCCTATTTCTTTGCAAACCGCGGTGAGTGTGCAGTGCTGGTACACTCTCCCCTTGCCAAATGGAGTGGGAAAGCTTTTCGCTAAGATAGAGACGACTAGAGAAGCAGAAGGCGCGGCTCCGGATGTATCCGGAGGGAAGTGCCGGTTCCCGGCGTCTTTCGTCAGAAGCGGCGCTCCGGAGCGCTCCGCTGCCGCTCTACTGAGCTGTGCGCGAACTAGCCGCTTCTTCGCCTCCGAGAGGCAGAGATCGCGGTTGCTTGGAAGAGGCGAAGAACGAAGCCGCAAAGAAGCGGGCTTGTTTTTGAAGCCTTCCGACTGCTGGAGGACGGTGGCTGCCGCTCTCCTGCCTGTTGAATTCACTCTCGGCAAGCGAATGGAAAGCGTTCCAGGACAACTTGCCTGGGTTTTTACTTGGTCCTGATGCGTCCCACCTTGGCAAGTCTTGCTCATCGCCAGAGGCTCCAAGATGCACAGAAGACGGCGGCAGCTGCTGAAAAGAAGGGCAGCGGTGAGTTTGTCGACAAGCAAGAACATAGGCAGCTGACTGTGCTTGGGAAGGAGCAGCTGCCTGGTTTTGCAATTGCCTTCACAGCGCCCAGAAGCCCGGTGCTCTGCTGCTTTGTTTTTCGCAGTCAGTGAATTGCACACTAGTGAAGCTGTGCCAGGCTCTTCAGCTTTGCTGCTTTTGAGCATCTGTGCTCCACTTATGCTCTGTGACATCTCTCGAGGTTGTTTGCCTCGGCCAGGCTGGAAAGTGCCCGCTAGTACATAGAGCTGGGCAGGAGCATGAAGAGACCACTTCCATCTGACAGCAGGTTGCAGATTGCCTCGGAAAGAGCCTTGTCCTTGGAATGTGCAGCAAATCCCATTTCTTTGCAAACCGCGGTTAGTGTGCAGTGCAGGTGCACTCTCCCCTTGCCAAATGGAGTGGGAAAGCTTTTCGCTAAGATAGAGACGACTAGAGAAGCAGAAGCGCGGCTCCGGAGCTATCCGGAGGGAAGTGCCGGTTGCCGGCGTCTTTCGGCAGAAGTGGCGCTCCGGAGCGCTCCGCTGCCGCTCTACTGAGCTGTGCGTGAACTAGCCGCTTCTTCGCCTCCGAGAGGCAGAGATCGCGGTTGCTTGGAAGAGGCGAAGAACGAAGCCGCAAAGAAGCGGGCTTGTGTGCGAAGCCTTAAGACTGCTGGAGGATGGTGGCTGCCGCTCTCCTGCCTGTTGAATTCACTCTTGGACAGCGAATGGAAAGCGTTCCAGGACAACTTGCCTGGGTTTTTACTTAGTCCTGATGCGTCCCACCTTGGCAAGTCTTGCTCGTCCCCAGAGGCTCCGAGATGCACAGAACATGGTGGCAGCTGCTGAAAAGAAGGGCAGCGGTGAGTTTGTCGACAAGCAAGAACATAGGCAGCTGACTGTGCTTGTGAAGGAGCAGCGGCCGGGTTTTGGCAATTGCGTTCACAGTGCACAGAAGACCGATGCTCTGCTGCTTTGTTTTTCCCAGTCAGTGAATTGCACACTAGTGAAGCTGAGCCAGGCTTTTCAGCTTTGCTGCTTTTTAGCATCTGTGCTCCACTTATGCTCTGTGACATTTCTCGAGGTTGTTTGCCTCGCCCAGGCTGGAAAGTGCCCGCTAGTACATAGAGCTGGGCAGGAGAGGGCAGAGAGCACTTCCATCTGAAAGCAGGTTACAGATTGCCTCGGAAAGACCCGTGTCCTTGGAATGTGCAGCAAATCCTATTTCTTTGCAAACCGCAGTTAGTGTGCTGTGCAGGTACACTCCCCCCTTGCCAAATGGAGTGGGAAAGCTTTTCGCTAAGATAGAGATGACTAGAGAAGCAGAAGACGCGGCTCCGGAGGTATCCGGAGGGAAGTGCCGGTTCCCTGCGTCTTTCGGCAGAGGCGGCTTTCCGGAGCGCTCCGCTGCCGCTCTACTGAGCTGTGCGCGAACTAGCCGCTTCTTCGCCTCCAAGAGGCAGAGCTCGCGGTTGCTTGGAAGAGGTTAAGAACGAAGCCGCAAAGACGCAGGCTTGTGTGCGAAGCCTTCAGACTGCTGGAGGACGGTGGCTGCCGCTCTCCTGCCTGTTGAATTCACTCTCGGCAAGCGAATGGAAGGCGTTCCAGGACAACTTGCCTGGGTTTTTACTTCGTCCTGATGCGTCCCACCTTGGCAAGTCTTGCTCGTCCCCAGAGGCTCCGAGATGCACAGAACACGGTGGAAGCTGCTGAAAAGAAGGGCAGCGATGAGTTTGTCGACAAGCAAGAACATAGGCAGCTGACTGTGCTTGGGAAGGAGCAGCTGCCTGGTTTTGGCAATTGCCTTCACAGCGCCCAGAAGCCCGGTGCTCTGCTGCTTTGTTTTTCGCAGTCAGTCAATTGCAAACGAGTGAAGCTCAGCCAGGCTCTTCAGCTTTGCTGCTTTTGAGCATCTGTGCTCCACTTATGCTCTGTGACATCTCTCGAGGTTGTTTGCCTCGGCCAGGCTGGAAAGTGCCCGCTAGTACATAGAGCTGGGCAGGAGAGGGCAGAGAGCACTTCCATCTGACATCAGG
The DNA here is from genome assembly GCF_031753505.1 of Anomalospiza imberbis. Classification (NCBI taxonomy): domain Eukaryota; kingdom Metazoa; phylum Chordata; class Aves; order Passeriformes; family Viduidae; genus Anomalospiza; species Anomalospiza imberbis. Next base: position 57,158 of record NW_027099976.1, read on the forward strand.
TTGCAGATTGCCTCGGAAAGAGCCGTGTCCTGGGAATGTGCAGCAAATCCTATTTCTTTGCAAACCGCAGTTAGTGTGCAGTGCAGGTGCACTCTCCCCTTGCCAAATGGAGTGGGAAAGCTTTTCGCTAAGATAGAGATGACTAGAGAAGCAGAAGCGCGGCTCCGGAGCTATCCGGAGGGAAGTGCCGGTTCCCAGCGTCTTTCGGCAGAAGCGGCGCTCCGGAGCGCTCCGCTGCCGCTCTACTGAGCTGTGCGCGAACTAGCCGCTTCTTCGCCTCCGAGAGGCAAAGATCGCGGTTGCTTGGAAGAGGCGAAGAATGAAGCCGCAAAGAAGCGGGCTTGTGTGCAAAGCCTTCAGACTGCTGCAGGACGGAGACTGCCGCTCTCCTGCCTGTTGAATTCACTCTCGGCAAGCGAATGGAAAGCGTTCCAGGACAACTTGCCTGGGTTTTTACTTCGTCCTGATGCGTCCCACCTTGGCAAGTCTTGCTCGTCCCCAGAGGCTCCGAGATGCACAGAACACGGTGGCAGCTGCTGAAAAGAACGGCAGCGGTGAGTTTGTCGACAAGCAAGAACATAGGCAGCTGACTGTGCTTGTGAAGGAGCAGCGGCGGGATTTTGGCAATTGCCTTCACAGTGCACAGGAGCCCGATGCTCTGCTGCTTTGCTTTTCCCAGTCAGTGAATTGCACACTAGTGAAGCTGAGCCAGGCTCTTCAGCTTTGCTGCTTTTTAGCATCTGTGCTCCACTTATGCTCTGTGACATCTCCCGACGTTGTTTGCCTCGCCCAGGCTGGAAAGTGCCCGCTAGTACATAGAGCTGGGCAGGAGAGGGCAGACAGCACTTCCATCTGACAGCAGGTTGCAGATTGCCTCGGAAAGAGCCGTGTCCTTGGAATGTGCAGCAAATCCTATTTCTTTGCAAACCGCGGTGAGTGTGCAGTGCTGGTACACTCTCCCCTTGCCAAATGGAGTGGGAAAGCTTTTCGCTAAGATAGAGACGACTAGAGAAGCAGAAGGCGCGGCTCCGGATGTATCCGGAGGGAAGTGCCGGTTCCCGGCGTCTTTCGTCAGAAGCGGCGCTCCGGAGCGCTCCGCTGCCGCTCTACTGAGCTGTGCGCGAACTAGCCGCTTCTTCGCCTCCGAGAGGCAGAGATCGCGGTTGCTTGGAAGAGGCGAAGAACGAAGCCGCAAAGAAGCGGGCTTGTTTTTGAAGCCTTCCGACTGCTGGAGGACGGTGGCTGCCGCTCTCCTGCCTGTTGAATTCACTCTCGGCAAGCGAATGGAAAGCGTTCCAGGACAACTTGCCTGGGTTTTTACTTGGTCCTGATGCGTCCCACCTTGGCAAGTCTTGCTCATCGCCAGAGGCTCCAAGATGCACAGAAGACGGCGGCAGCTGCTGAAAAGAAGGGCAGCGGTGAGTTTGTCGACAAGCAAGAACATAGGCAGCTGACTGTGCTTGGGAAGGAGCAGCTGCCTGGTTTTGCAATTGCCTTCACAGCGCCCAGAAGCCCGGTGCTCTGCTGCTTTGTTTTTCGCAGTCAGTGAATTGCACACTAGTGAAGCTGTGCCAGGCTCTTCAGCTTTGCTGCTTTTGAGCATCTGTGCTCCACTTATGCTCTGTGACATCTCTCGAGGTTGTTTGCCTCGGCCAGGCTGGAAAGTGCCCGCTAGTACATAGAGCTGGGCAGGAGCATGAAGAGACCACTTCCATCTGACAGCAGGTTGCAGATTGCCTCGGAAAGAGCCTTGTCCTTGGAATGTGCAGCAAATCCCATTTCTTTGCAAACCGCGGTTAGTGTGCAGTGCAGGTGCACTCTCCCCTTGCCAAATGGAGTGGGAAAGCTTTTCGCTAAGATAGAGACGACTAGAGAAGCAGAAGCGCGGCTCCGGAGCTATCCGGAGGGAAGTGCCGGTTGCCGGCGTCTTTCGGCAGAAGTGGCGCTCCGGAGCGCTCCGCTGCCGCTCTACTGAGCTGTGCGTGAACTAGCCGCTTCTTCGCCTCCGAGAGGCAGAGATCGCGGTTGCTTGGAAGAGGCGAAGAACGAAGCCGCAAAGAAGCGGGCTTGTGTGCGAAGCCTTAAGACTGCTGGAGGATGGTGGCTGCCGCTCTCCTGCCTGTTGAATTCACTCTTGGACAGCGAATGGAAAGCGTTCCAGGACAACTTGCCTGGGTTTTTACTTAGTCCTGATGCGTCCCACCTTGGCAAGTCTTGCTCGTCCCCAGAGGCTCCGAGATGCACAGAACATGGTGGCAGCTGCTGAAAAGAAGGGCAGCGGTGAGTTTGTCGACAAGCAAGAACATAGGCAGCTGACTGTGCTTGTGAAGGAGCAGCGGCCGGGTTTTGGCAATTGCGTTCACAGTGCACAGAAGACCGATGCTCTGCTGCTTTGTTTTTCCCAGTCAGTGAATTGCACACTAGTGAAGCTGAGCCAGGCTTTTCAGCTTTGCTGCTTTTTAGCATCTGTGCTCCACTTATGCTCTGTGACATTTCTCGAGGTTGTTTGCCTCGCCCAGGCTGGAAAGTGCCCGCTAGTACATAGAGCTGGGCAGGAGAGGGCAGAGAGCACTTCCATCTGAAAGCAGGTTACAGATTGCCTCGGAAAGACCCGTGTCCTTGGAATGTGCAGCAAATCCTATTTCTTTGCAAACCGCAGTTAGTGTGCTGTGCAGGTACACTCCCCCCTTGCCAAATGGAGTGGGAAAGCTTTTCGCTAAGATAGAGATGACTAGAGAAGCAGAAGACGCGGCTCCGGAGGTATCCGGAGGGAAGTGCCGGTTCCCTGCGTCTTTCGGCAGAGGCGGCTTTCCGGAGCGCTCCGCTGCCGCTCTACTGAGCTGTGCGCGAACTAGCCGCTTCTTCGCCTCCAAGAGGCAGAGCTCGCGGTTGCTTGGAAGAGGTTAAGAACGAAGCCGCAAAGACGCAGGCTTGTGTGCGAAGCCTTCAGACTGCTGGAGGACGGTGGCTGCCGCTCTCCTGCCTGTTGAATTCACTCTCGGCAAGCGAATGGAAGGCGTTCCAGGACAACTTGCCTGGGTTTTTACTTCGTCCTGATGCGTCCCACCTTGGCAAGTCTTGCTCGTCCCCAGAGGCTCCGAGATGCACAGAACACGGTGGAAGCTGCTGAAAAGAAGGGCAGCGATGAGTTTGTCGACAAGCAAGAACATAGGCAGCTGACTGTGCTTGGGAAGGAGCAGCTGCCTGGTTTTGGCAATTGCCTTCACAGCGCCCAGAAGCCCGGTGCTCTGCTGCTTTGTTTTTCGCAGTCAGTCAATTGCAAACGAGTGAAGCTCAGCCAGGCTCTTCAGCTTTGCTGCTTTTGAGCATCTGTGCTCCACTTATGCTCTGTGACATCTCTCGAGGTTGTTTGCCTCGGCCAGGCTGGAAAGTGCCCGCTAGTACATAGAGCTGGGCAGGAGAGGGCAGAGAGCACTTCCATCTGACATCAGGTTGCAGATTGCCTCGGAAAGAGCCGTGTCCTGGGAATGTGCAGCAAATCCTATTTCTTTGCAAACCGCAGTTAGTGTGCAGTGCAGGTGCACTCTCCCCTTGCCAAATGGAGTGGGAAAGCTTTTCGCTAAGATAGAGATGACTAGAGAAGCAGAAGCGCGGCTCCGGAGCTATCCGGAGGGAAGTGCCGGTTCCCAGCGTCTTTCGGCAGAAGCGGCGCTCCGGAGCGCTCCGCTGCCGCTCTACTGAGCTGTGCGCGAACTAGCCGCTTCTTCGCCTCCGAGAGGCAAAGATCGCGGTTGCTTGGAAGAGGCGAAGAATGAAGCCGCAAAGAAGCGGGCTTGTGTGCAAAGCCTTCAGACTGCTGCAGGACGGAGACTGCCGCTCTCCTGCCTGTTGAATTCACTCTCGGCAAGCGAATGGAAAGCGTTCCAGGACAACTTGCCTGGGTTTTTACTTCGTCCTGATGCGTCCCACCTTGGCAAGTCTTGCTCGTCCCCAGAGGCTCCGAGATGCACAGAAGACGGTGGCAGCTGCTGAAAAGAACGGCAGCGGTGAGTTTGTCGACAAGCAAGAACATAGGCAGCTGACTGTGCTTGGGAAGGAGCAGCTGCCTGGTTTTGGCAATTGCCTGCACAGCGCCCAGAAGCCCGGTGCTCTGCTGCTTTGTTTTTCGCAGTCAGTGAATTGCACACTAGTGAAGCTGAGCCAGGCTCTTCAGCTTTGCTGCTTTTGAGCATCTGTGCTCCACTTATGCTCTGTGACATCTCTCGAGGTTGTTTGCCTCGGCCAGGCTGGAAAGTGCCCGCTAGTACATAGAGCTGGGCAGGAGAGAGAAGAGAGCACTTCCATCTGTCAGCAGGTTGCAGATTGCCTCAGAAAGAGCCGTGTCCTTGGAATGTGCAGCAAATCCTCTTTCTTTGCAAACCGCGGTTCGTGTGCAGTGCTGGTGCACTCTCCCCTTGCCAAATGGAGTGGGAAAGCTTTTCGCTAAGATAGAGACGACTAGAGAAGCAGAAGCGCGGCTCCGGAGCTATCCGGAGGGAAGTGCCGGTTCCCGGAGTCTTTCGGCAGAAGCGGCGCTCCGGAGCGCTCCGCTGCCGCTCTACTGAGCTGTGCGCGAACTAGCCGCTTCTTTGCCTCCGAGAGGCAGAGATCGCGGTTGCTTGGAAGAGGCGAAGAACGAAGCCGCAAAGAAGCGTGCTTGTGTGCGAAGCCTTCCGACTGCTGGAGGACGGTGGCCGCCGCTCTCCTGCCTGTTGAATTCACTCTCGGCAAGCGAATGGAAAGCGTTCCAGGACAACTTGCCTGGGTTTTTACTTCGTCCTGATGCGTCCCACCTTGGCAAGTCTTGCTCGTCCCCAGAGGCTCCGAGATGCACAGAAGACGGCGGCAGCTGCTGAAAAGAAGGGCAGCGGTGAGTTTGTCGACAAGCAAGAACATAGGCAGCTGCCTGTGCTTGGGAAGGAGCAGCTGCCTGGTTTTGGCAATTGCCTTCACAGCGCCCAGAAGCCCGGTGCTCTGCTGCTTTGTTTTTCGCAGTCAGTCAATTGCACACGAGTGAAGCTGAGCCAGGCTCTTCAGCTTTGCTGCTTTTGAGCATCTGTGCTCCACTTATGCTCTGTGACATCTCTCGAGGTTGTTTGCCTCGGCCAGGCTGGAAAGTGCCCGCTAGTACATAGAGCTGGGCAGGAGAGGGCAGAGAGCACTTCCATCTGACAGCAGGTTGCAGATTGCCTCGGAAAGAGCCGTGTCCTTGGAATGTGCAGCAAATCCTATTTCTTTGCAAACCGCCGTTCGTGTGCAGTGCTGGTGCACTCTCCCCTTGCCAAATGGAGTGGGAAAGCTTTTCGCTAAGATAGAGACGACTAGAGAAGCAGAAGCGCGGCTCCGGAGCTATCTGGAGGGAAGTGCCGGTTCCCGGCGTCTTTCGGCAGAAGCGGCGCTCCGGAGCGCTCCGCTGCCGCTCTACTGAGCTGTGCGCGAACTAGCCGCTTCTTCGCCTCCGAGAGGCAGAGATCGCGGTTGCTTGGAAGAGGCGAAGAACGAAGCCGCAAAGAAGCGGGCTTGTGTGCGAAGCCTTCTGACTGCTGGAGGACGGTGGCTGCCGCTCTCCTGCCTGTTGAATTCACTCTCGGCAAGCAAATGGAAAGCGTTCCAGGACAACTTGCCTGGGTTTTTACTTGGTCCTGATGCGTCCCACCTTGGCAAGTCTTGCTCATCGCCAGAGGCTCCGAGATGCACAGAACACGGCGGCAGCTGCTGAAAAGAAGGGCAGCGGTGAGTTTGTCGACAAGCAAGAACATAGGCAGCTGACTGTGCTTGGGAAGGAGCAGCTGCCTGGTTTTGCAATTGCCTTCACAGCGCCCAGAAGCCTGGTGCTCTGCTGCTTTGTTTTTCGCAGTCAGTGAATTGCACACTAGTGAAGCTGTGCCAGGCTCTTCAGCTTTGCTGCTTTTGAGCATCTGTGCTCCACTTATGCTCTGTGACATCTCTCGAGGTTGTTTGCCTCGGCCAGGCTGGAAAGTGCCCGCTAGTACATAGAGCTGGGCAGGAGCGTGAAGAGACCACTTCCATCTGACAGCAGGTTGCAGATTGCCTCGGAAAGAGCCTTGTCCTTGGAATGTGCAGCAAATCCTATTTCTTTGCCAACCGCGGTTCGTGTGCAGTGCAGGTGCACTCTCCCCTTGCCAAATGGAGTGGGAAAGCTTTTCGCTAAGATAGAGACGACTAGAGAAGCAGAAGCGCGGCTCCGGAGCTATCCGGAGGGAAGTGCCGGTTGCCGGCGTCTTTCGGCAGAAGCGGCGCTCCGGAGCGCTCCGCTGCCGCTCTACTGAGCTGTGCGCGAACTAGCCGCTTCTTCGCCTCCGAGAGGCAGAGATCGCGGTTGCTTGGAAGAGGCGAAGAACGAAGCCGCAAAGAAGCGGGCTTGTGTGCGAAGCCTTCCGACTGCTGGAGGACGGAGACTGCCGCTCTCCTGCCTGTTGAATTCACTCTCGGCAAGCGAATGGAAAGCGTTCCAGGACAACTTGCCTGGGTTTTTACTTCGTCCTGATGCGTCCCACCTTGGCAAGTCTTGCTCGTCCCCAGAGGCTCCGAGATGCACAGAAGACGGTGGCAGCTGCTGAAAAGAACGGCAGCGGTGAGTTTGTCGACAAGCAAGAACATAGGCAGCTGACTGTGCTTGGGAAGGAGCAGCTGCCTGGTTTTGGCAATTGCCTTCACAGCGCCCAGAAGCCCGGTGCTCTGCTGCTTTGTTTTTCACAGTCAGTGAATTGCACACTAGTGAAGCTGAGCCAGGCTCTTAAGCTTTGCTGCTTTTGAGCATCTGTGCTCCACTTATGCTCTGTGACATCTCTCGAGGTTGTTTGCCTCGGCCAGGCTGGAAAGTGCCCGCTAGTACATAGAGCTGGGCAGGAGCGTGAAGAGACCACTTCCATCTGACAGCAGGTTGCAGATTGCCTCGGAAAGAGCCTTGTCCTTGGAATGTGCAGCAAATCCCATTTCTTTGCAAACCGCGGTTAGTGTGCAGTGCAGGTGCACTCTCCCCTTGCCAAATGGAGTGGGAAAGCTTTTCGCTAAGATAGAAACGACTAGAGAAGCAGAAGCGCGGCTCCGGAGCTATCCGGAGGGAAGTGCCGGTTGCCGGCGTCTTTCGGCAGAAGCGGCGCTCCGGAGCGCTCCGCTGCCGCTCTACTGAGCTGTGCGCGAACTAGCCGCTTCTTCGCCTCCGAGAGGCAGAGATCGCGGTTGCTTGGAAGAGGCGAAGAACGAAGCCACAAAGAAGCGTGCTTGTGTGCAAAGCCTTCAGACTGCTGGAGGACGGTGGCTGCCGCTCTCCTGCCTTTTGAATTCACTCTCGGCAAGCGAATGGAAAGCGTTCCAGGCCAACTTGCCTGGGTTTTTACTTGGTCCTGATGCGTCCCACCTTGGCAAGTCTTGCTCGTCCCCAGAGGCTCCGAGATGCACAGAACACGGTGGCAGCTGCTGAAAAGAAGGGCAGCGGTGAGTTTGTCGACAAGCAAGAACATAGGCAGCTGACTGTGCTTGGGAAGGAGCAGCTGCCTGGTTTTGGCAATTGCCTTCACAGCGCCCAGAAGCCCGGTGCTCTGCTGCTTTGTTTTTCGCAGTCAGTGAATTGCACACTAGTGAAGCTGAGCCAGGCTCTTAAGCTTTGCTGCTTTTGAGCATCTGTGCTCCACTTATGCTCTGTGACATCTCTCGAGGTTGTTTGCCTCGCCCAGGCTGGAAAGTGCCCGCTAGTACATAGAGCTGGGCAGGAGAGAGAAGAGAGCACTTCCATCTGTCAGCAGGTTGCAGATTGCCTCAGAAAGAGCCGTGTCCTTGGAATGTGCGGCAAATCCTATTTCTTTGCAAACCGCAGTTTGTGTGCAGTGCTGGTGCACTCTCCCCTTGCCAAATGGAGAGGGAAAGCTTTTCGCTAAGATAGAGACGACTAGAGAAGCAGAAGCGCGGCTCCGGAGCTATCCGGAGGGAAGTGCCGGTTGCCGGCGTCTTTCGGCAGAAGCGGCGCTCCGGAGCGCTCCGCTGCCGCTCTACTGAGCTGTGCGCGAACTAGCCGCTTCTTCGCCTCCGAGAGGCAGAGATCGCGGTTGCTTGGAAGAGGCGAAGAACGAAGCCGCAAAGAAGCGGGCTTGTGTGCGAAGCCTTCCGACTGCTGGAGGACGGTGGCTGCTGCTCTCCTGACTGTTGAATTCACTCTCGGCAAGCGAATGGAACGCGTTCCAGGACAACTTGCCTGGGTTTTTACTTCGTCCTGATGCGTCCCACCTTGGCAAGTCTTGCTCGTCCCCAGAGGCTCCGAGATGCACAGAACACGGTGGGCAGCTGCTGAAAAGAAGGGCAGCGGTGAGTTTGTCGACAAGCAAGAACATAGGCAGCTGACTGTGCTTGGGAAGGAGCAGCTGCCTGGTTTTGGCAATTGCCTTCACAGCGCCCAGAAGCCCGGTGCTCTGCTGCTTTGTTTTTCGCAGTCAGTGAATTGCACACTAGTGAAGCTGAGCCAGGCTCTTCAGCTTTGCTGCTTTTTAGCATCTGTGCTCCACTTATGCTCTGTGACATCTCTCGAGGTTGTTTGCCTCGGCCAGGCTGGAAAGTGCCCGCTAGTACATAGAGCTGGGCAGGAGAGGGCAGAGAGCACTTCCCTCTTACAGCAGGTTGCAGATTGCCTCGGAAAGAGCCGTGTCCTTGGAATGTGCATCAAATCCCATTTCTTTGCAAACCGCGGTTCGTGTGCAGTGCAGGTGCACTCTCCCCTTGCCAAATGGAGTGGGAAAGCTTTTCGCTAAGATAGAGACGACTAGAGAAGCAGAAGCGCGGCTCCGGAGGTATCCGGAGGGAAGTGCCGGTTGCCGGCGTCTTTCGGCAGAAGTGGCGCTCCGGAGCGCTCCGCTGCCGCTCTACTGAGCTGTGCGCGAACTAGCCGCTTCTTCGCCTCCGAGAGGCAGAGATCGCGGTTGCTTGGAAGAGGCGAAGAACGAAGCCACAAAGAAGCGTGCTTGTGTGCAAAGCCTTCAGACTGCTGGAGGACGGTGGCTGCCGCTCTCCTGCCTTTTGAATTCACTCTCGGCAAGCGAATGGAAAGCGTTCCAGGCCAACTTGCCTGGGTTTTTACTTGGTCCTGATGCGTCCCACCTTGGCAAGTCTTGCTCGTCCCCAGAGGCTCCGAGATGCACAGAACACGGTGGCAGCTGCTGAAAAGAACGGCAGCGGTGAGTTTGTCGACAAGCAAGAACATAGGCAGCTGACTGTGCTTGGGAAGGAGCAGCTGCCTGGTTTTGGCAGTTGCCTTCACAGCGCCCAGAAGCCCGGTGCTCTGCTGCTTTGTTTTTCGCAGTCAGTGAATTGCACACTAGTGAAGCTGAGCCAGGCTCTTCAGCTTTGCTGCTTTTGAGCATCTGTGCTCCACTTATGCTCTGTGACATCTCTCGAGGTTGTTTGCCTTGGCCAGGCTGGAAAGTGCCCGCTAGTCCATAGAGCTGGGCAGGAGAGAGAAGAGAGCACTTCCATCTGTCAGCAGGTTGCAGATTGCCTCAGAAAGAGCCTTGTCCTTGGAATGTGCAGCAAATCCTATTTGTTTGCAAACCGCAGTTTGTGTGCAGTGCTGGTGCACTCTCCCCTTGCCAAATGGAGTGGGAAAGCTTTTCGCTAAGATAGAGACGACTAGAGAAGCAGAAGCGCGGCTCCGGAGCTATCCGGAGGGAAGTGCCGGTTCCCGGCGTCTTTCGGCAGAAGCGGCGCTCCGGAGCGCTCCGCTGCCGCTCTACTGAGCTGTGCGCGAACTAGCCGCTTCTTCGCCTCCGAGAGGCAGAGATCGCGGTTGCTTGGAAGAGGCGAAGAACGAAGCCGCAAAGAAGCGGGCTTGTGTGCGAAGCCTTCCGACTGCTGGAGGACGGTGGCTGCCGCTCTCCTGCCTGTTGAATTCACTCTCGGCAAGCGAATGGAACGCGTTCCAGGACAACTTGCCTGGGTTTTTACTTGGTCCTGATGCGTCCCACCTTGGCAAGTCTTGCTCGTCCCCAGAGGCTCCGAGATGCACAGAACACGGTGGCAGCTGCTGAAAAAAGGGCAGCGGTGAGTTTGTCGACAAGCAAGAACATAGGCAGCTGACTTTGCTTGGGAAGGAGCAGCTGCCTGGTTTTGGCAATTGCCTTCACAGCGCCCAGAAGCCCGGTGCTCTGCTGCTTTGTTTTTCGCAGTCAGTGAATTGCGCACTAGTGAAGCTGAGCCAGGCTCTTCAGCTTTGCTGCTTTTTAGCATCTGTGCTCCACTTATGCTCTGTGACATCTCTCGAGGTTGTTTGCCTCGGCCAGGCTGGAAAGTGCCCGCTAGTACATAGAGCTGGGCAGGAGAGGGCAGAGAGCACTTCCCTCTTACAGCAGGTTGCAGATTGCCTCGGAAAGAGCCGTGTCCTTGGAATGTGCAGCAAAGCCTATTTCTTTGCAAACCGCGGTTAGTGTGCAGTGCTGGTACACTCTCCCCTTGCCAAATGGAGTGGGAAAGCTTTTCGCTAAGATAGAGACGACTAGAGAAGCAGAAGCGCGGCTCCGGAGCTATCCGGAGGGAAGTGCCGGTTGCCGGCGTCTTTCGGCAGAAGCGGCGCTCCGGAGCGCTCCGCTGCCGCTCTACTGAGCTGTGCGCGAACTAGCCACTTCTTCGCCTCCGAGAGGCAGAGATCACGGTTGCTTGGAAGAGGCGAAGAACGAAGCCGCAAAGAAGCGGGCTTGTGTGCGAAGCCTTCCGACTGCTGGAGGACGGAGACTGCCGCTGTCCTGCCTGTTGAATTCACTCTCGGCAAGCGAATGGAAAGCGTTCCAGGACAACTTGCCTGGGTTTTTACTTCGTCCTGATGCGTCCCACCTTGGCAAGTCTTGCTCGTCCCCAGAGGCTCCGAGATGCACAGAAGACGGTGGCAGCTGCTGAAAAGAACGGCAGCGGTGAGTTTGTCGACAAGCAAGAACATAGGCAGCTGACTGTGCTTGGGAAGGAGCAGCTGCCTGGTTTTGGCAATTGCCTTCACAGCGCCCAGAAGCCCGGTGCTCTGCTGCTTTGTTTTTCGCAGTCAGTGAATTGCACACTAGTGAAGCTGAGCCAGGCTCCTAAGCTTTGCTGCTTTTGAGCATCTGTGCTCCACTTATGCTCTGTGACATCTCTCGAGGTTGTTTGCCTCGCCCAGGCTGGAAAGTGCCCGCTAGTACATAGAGCTGGGCAGGAGAGAGAAGAGAGCACTTCCATCTGTCAGCAGGTTGCAGATTGCCTCAGAAAGAGCCGTGTCCTTGGAATGTGCGGCAAATCCTATTTCTTTGCAAACCGCAGTTTGTGTGCAGTGCTGGTGCACTCTCCCCTTGCCAAATGGAGAGGGAAAGCTTTTCGCTAAGATAGAGACGACTAGAGAAGCAGAAGCGCGGCTCCGGAGCTATCCGGAGGGAAGTGCCGGTTGCCGGCGTCTTTCGGCAGAAGCGGCGCTCCGGAGCGCTCCGCTGCCGCTCTACTGAGCTGTGCGCGAACTAGCCGCTTCTTCGCCTCCGAGAGGCAGAGATCGCGGTTGCTTGGAAGAGGCGAAGAACGAAGCCGCAAAGAAGCGGGCTTGTGTGCGAAGCCTTCCGACTGCTGGAGGACGGTGGCTGCTGCTCTCCTGACTGTTGAATTCACTCTCGGCAAGCGAATGGAACGCGTTCCAGGACAACTTGCCTGGGTTTTTACTTCGTCCTGATGCGTCCCACCTTGGCAAGTCTTGCTCGTCCCCAGAGGCTCCGAGATGCACAGAACACGGTGGCAGCTGCTGAAAAGAAGGGCAGCGGTGAGTTTGTCGACAAGCAAGAACATAGGCAGCTGACTGTGCTTGGGAAGGAGCAGCTGCCTGGTTTTGGCAATTGCCTTCACAGCGCCAGAAGCCCGGTGCTCTGCTGCTTTGTTTTTCGCAGTCAGTGAATTGCACACTAGTGAAGCTGAGCCAGGCTCTTCAGCTTTGCTGCTTTTTAGCATCTGTGCTCCACTTATGCTCTGTGACATCTCTCGAGGTTGTTTGCCTCGGCCAGGCTGGAAAGTGCCCGCTAGTACATAGAGCTGGGCAGGAGAGGGCAGAGAGCACTTCCCTCTTACAGCAGGTTGCAGATTGCCTCGGAAAGAGCCGTGTCCTTGGAATGTGCATCAAATCCCATTTCTTTGCAAACCGCGGTTCGTGTGCAGTGCAGGTGCACTCTCCCCTTGCCAAATGGAGTGGGAAAGCTTTTCGCTAAGATAGAGACGACTAGAGAAGCAGAAGCGCGGCTCCGGAGCTATCCGGAGGGAAGTGCCGGTTGCCGGCGTCTTTCGGCAGAAGTGGCGCTCCGGAGCGCTCCGCTGCCGCTCTACTGAGCTGTGCGCGAACTAGCCGCTTCTTCGCCTCCGAGAGGCAGAGATCGCGGTTGCTTGGAAGAGGCGAAGAACGAAGCCACAAAGAAGCGTGCTTGTGTGCAAAGCCTTCAGACTGCTGGAGGACGGTGGCTGCCGCTCTCCTGCCTTTTGAATTCACTCTCGGCAAGCGAATGGAAAGCGTTCCAGGCAACTTGCCTGGGTTTTTACTTGGTCCTGATGCGTCCCCACCTTGGCAAGTCTTGCTCGTCCCCAGAGGCTCCGAGATGCACAGAACACGGTGGCAGCTGCTGAAAAGAACGGCAGCGGTGAGTTTGTCGACAAGCAAGAACATAGGCAGCTGACTGTGCTTGGAAGGAGCAGCTGCCTGGTTTTGGCAGTTGCCTTCACAGCGCCCAGAAGCCCGGTGCTCTGCTGCTTTGTTTTTCGCAGTCAGTGAATTGCACACTAGTGAAGCTGAGCCAGGCTCTTCAGCTTTGCTGCTTTTGAGCATCTGTGCTCCACTTATGCTCTGTGACATCTCTCGAGGTTGTTTGCCTTGGCCAGGCTGGAAAGTGCCCGCTAGTCCATAGAGCTGGGCAGGAGAGAGAAGAGAGCACTTCCATCTGTCAGCAGGTTGCAGATTGCCTCAGAAAGAGCCTTGTCCTTGGAATGTGCAGCAAATCCTATTTGTTTGCAAACCGCAGTTTGTGTGCAGTGCTGGTGCACTCTCCCCTTGCCAAATGGAGTGGGAAAGCTTTTCGCTAAGATAGAGACGACTAGAGAAGCAGAAGCGCGGCTCCGGAGCTATCCGGAGGGAAGTGCCGGTTCCCGGCGTCTTTCGGCAGAAGCGGCGCTCCGGAGCGCTCCGCTGCCGCTCTACTGAGCTGTGCGCGAACTAGCCGCTTCTTCGCCTCCGAGAGGCAGAGATCGCGGTTGCTTGGAAGAGGCGAAGAACGAAGCCGCAAAGAAGCGGGCTTGTGTGCGAAGCCTTCGACTGCTGGAGGACGGTGGCTGCCGCTCTCCTGCCTTTTGAATTCACTCTCGGCAAGCGAATGGAAAGCGTTCCAGGCCAACTTGCCTGGGTTTTTACTTGGTCCTGATGCGTCCCACCTTGGCAAGTCTTGCTCGTCCCCAGAGGCTCCGAGATGCACAGAACACGGTGGCAGCTGCTGAAAAGAACGGCAGCGGTGAGTTTGTCGACAAGCAAGAACATAGGCAGCTGACTGTGCTTGGGAAGGAGCAGCTGCCTGGTTTTGGCAGTTGCCTTCACAGCGCCCAGAAGCCCGGTGCTCTGCTGCTTTGTTTTTCGCAGTCAGTGAATTGCACACTAGTGAAGCTGAGCCAGGCTCTTCAGCTTTGCTGCTTTTGAGCATCTGTGCTCCACTTATGCTCTGTGACATCTCTCGAGGTTGTTTGCCTTGGCCAGGCTGGAAAGTGCCCGCTAGTCCATAGAGCTGGGCAGGAGAGAGAAGAGAGCACTTCCATCTGTCAGCAGGTTGCAGATTGCCTCAGAAAGAGCCTTGTCCTTGGAATGTGCAGCAAATCCTATTTGTTTGCAAACCGCAGTTTGTGTGCAGTGCTGGTGCACTCTCCCCTTGCCAAATGGAGTGGGAAAGCTTTTCGCTAAGATAGAGACGACTAGAGAAGCAGAAGCGCGGCTCCGGAGCTATCCGGAGGGAAGTGCCGGTTCCCGGCGTCTTTCGGCAGAAGCGGCGCTCCGGAGCGCTCCGCTGCCGCTCTACTGAGCTGTGCGCGAACTAGCCGCTTCTTCGCCTCCGAGAGGCAGAGATCGCGGTTGCTTGGAAGAGGCGAAGAACGAAGCCGCAAAGAAGCGGGCTTGTGTGCGAAGCCTTCCGACTGCTGGAGGACGGTGGCTGCCGCTCTCCTGCCTGTTGAATTCACTCTCGGCAAGCGAATGGAACGCGTTCCAGGACAACTTGCCTGGGTTTTTACTTGGTCCTGATGCGTCCCACCTTGGCAAGTCTTGCTCGTCCCCAGAGGCTCCGAGATGCACAGAACACGGTGGCAGCTGCTGAAAAGAAGGGCAGCGGTGAGTTTGTCGACAAGCAAGAACATAGGCAGCTGACTTTGCTTGGGAAGGAGCAGCCGCCTGGTTTTGGCAATTGCCTTCACAGCGCCCAGAAGCCCGGTGCTCTGCTGCTTTGTTTTTCGCAGTCAGTGAATTGCGCACTAGTGAAGCTGAGCCAGGCTCTTCAGCTTTGCTGCTTTTTAGCATCTGTGCTCCACTTATGCTCTGTGACATCTCTCGAGGTTGTTTGCCTCGGCCAGGCTGGAAAGTGCCCGCTAGTACATAGAGCTGGGCAGGAGAGGGCAGAGAGCACTTCCCTCTTACAGCAGGTTGCAGATTGCCTCGGAAAGAGCCGTGTCCTTGGAATGTGCAGCAAAGCCTATTTCTTTGCAAACCGCGGTTAGTGTGCAGTGCTGGTACACTCTCCCCTTGCCAAATGGAGTGGGAAAGCTTTTCGCTAAGATAGAGACGACTAGAGAAGCAGAAGCGCGGCTCCGGAGCTATCCGGAGGGAAGTGCCGGTTGCCGGCGTCTTTCGGCAGAAGCGGCGCTCCGGAGCGCTCCGCTGCCGCTCTACTGAGCTGTGCGCGAACTAGCCGCTTCTTCGCCTCCGAGAGGCAGAGATCGCGGTTGCTTGGAAGAGGCGAAGAACGAAGCCGCAAAGAAGCGGGCTTGTGTGCGAAGCCTTCCGACTGCAGGAGGACGGAGACTGCCGCTCTCCTGCCTGTTGAATTCACTCTCGGCAAGCGAATGGAAAGCGTTCCAGGACAACTTGCCTGGGTTTTTACTTCGTCCTGATGCGTCCCACCTTGGCAAGTCTTGCTCGTCCCCAGAGGCTCCGAGATGCACAGAACACGGTGGCAGCTGCTGAAAAGAAGGGCAGCGGTGAGTTTGTCGACAAGCAAGAACATAGGCAGCTGACTGTGCTTGGGAAGGAGCAGCTGCCTGGTTTTGGCAATTGCCTTCACAGCGCCCAGAAGCCCGGTGCTCTGCTGCTTTGTTTTTCGCAGTCAGTGAATTGCACACTAGTGAAGCTGAGCCAGGCTCTTCAGCTTTGCTGCTTTTTAGCATCTGTGCTCCACTTATGCTCTGTGACATCTCTCGAGGTTGTTTGCCTCGGCCAGGCTGGAAAGTGCCCGCTAGTACATAGAGCTGGGCAGGAGAGGGCAGAGAGCACTTCCCTCTTACAGCAGGTTGCAGATTGCCTCGGAAA
>NW_027099976.1:72907-101549 GCF_031753505.1 Anomalospiza imberbis
AGCCCGGTGACTCTGCTGCTTTGTTTTCGCAGTCAGTCCAATTGCACACTAGTCAAGCTGAGCCAGGCTCTTCAGCTTTGCTGCTTTTGAGCATCTGTGCTCCACATATGCTCTGTGACATCTCTCGAGGTGGTTTGCCTCGCCCAGGCTGGCAAGTGCCCGCTAGTACCTAGAGCTGGGCAGGAAAGGGCAGAGAGCACTTCATCTGACAGCAGGTTGCAGATTGCCTCGGAAAGAGCCGTGTCCTTGGAATGTGCAGCAAATCCTCTTTCTTTGCAAACCGCGGTTAGTGTGCAGTGCAGGTCCACTCTCCCCTTGCCAAATGGAGTGGGGAAAGCTTTTCGCTGAGATAGAGACGACTAGAGAGGCAGAAGCGCGGCTCCGGAGCTATCCGGAGGAAAGTGCCGCTTCCCGGCGTCTTTCGGCTTGAAGCGGCGCTCCGGAGCGCTGCGCTGCCGCTCTACTGAGCTGTGCGCGAATTAGCCGCTTCTTCGCCTCCGAGAGGCTAGAGATCGCGGTTGCTTGGAAGAGGCGAAGAACGAAGCCGCAAAGAAGCGGGCTTGCGTGCCAAGCCTTCCGACTGCTGGAGGACGGTGGCTGCCGCTCTCCTGCCTCTTGAATTCACTCTCGGCAAGCGAAAGGAAAGCGTTCCAGGAACAACTTGCCTGGGTTTTGACTTGGTCCTGATGCGTCCCACCTTGGCAAGTCTTGCTCGTCGCCAGAGGCTCCGAGATGCACAGAAGACGGTGGCAGCTGCTGAAAAGAAGGGCAGCGGTGAGTTTGTCGACAAGCAAGAACATAGGCAGCTGCCTGTGCTTGGGAAGGAGCAGCTGCCTGGTTTTGGCAATTGCCCTTCACAGCGCCCAGAAGCCCGGTGCTCTGCTGCTTTGTTTTTCGCAGTCAGTCAATTGCACACTAGTCAAGCTGAGCCAGGCTCTTCAGCTTTGCTGCTTTTGAGCATCTGTGCTCCACTTATGCTCTGTGACATCTCTCGAGGTGGTTTGCCTCGCCCAGGCTGGCAAGTGCCCGCTAGTACCTAGAGCTGGGCAGGAAAGGGCAGAGAGCACTTCCATCTGACAGCAGGTTGCAGATTGCCTCGGAAAGAGCCGTGTCCTTGGAATGTGCAGCAAATCCTCTTTCTTTTGCAAACCGCGGTAGTGTGCAGTGCAGGTCCACTCTCCCCTTGCCAAATGGAGTGGGAAAGCTTTTCGCTAAGATAGAGACGACTAGAGAGGCAGAAGCGCGGCTCCGGAGCTATCCGGAGGAAAGTGCCGCTTCCCGGCGTCTTTCGGCTTGAAGCGGCGCTCCGGAGCGCTGCGCTGCCGCTCTACTGAGCTGTGCGCGAATTAGCCGCTTCTTCGCCTCCGAGAGGCAGAGATCGCGGTTGCTTGGAAGAGGCGAAGAACGAAGCCGCAAAGAAGGCGGGCTTGCGTGCCAAGCCTTCCGACTGCTGGAGGACGGTGGCTGCCGCTCTCCTGCCTCTTGAATTCACTCTCGGCAAGCGAAAGGAAAGCGTTCCAGGACAACTTGCCTGGGTTTTGACTTGGTCCTGATGCGTCCCACCTTGGCAAGTCTTGCTCGTCGCCAGAGGCTCCGAGATGCACAGAAGACGGTGGCAGCTTGCTGAAAAGAAGGGCAGCGGTGAGTTTGTCGACAAGCAAGAACATAGGCAGCTGCCTGTGCTTGGGAAGGAGCAGCTGCCTGCTTTTGGCAATTGCCTTCACAGCGCCCAGAAGCCCGGTGCTCTGCTGCTTTGTTTTCGCAGTCAGTCAATTGCACACTAGTGAAGCTGAGCCAGGCTCTTCAGCTTTGCTGCTTTTGAGCATCTGTGCTCCACTTATGCTCTGTGACATCTCTCGAGGTGGTTTGCCTCGGCCAGGCTGGCAAGTGCCCGCTAGTACCTAGAGCTGGGCAGGAGAGGGCAGAGAGCACTTCCATCTGACAGCAGGTTGCAGATTGCCTCGGAAAGAGCCGTGTCCTTGGAATGTGCAGCAAATCCTCTTTCTTTGCAAACCGCGGTTAGTGTGCAGTGCAGGTCCACGGCTCCCTTGCCAAATGGAGTGGGAAAGCTTTTCGCTAAGATAGAGACGACTAGAGAGGCAGAAGCGCGGGCTCCGGAGCTATCCGGAGGAAAGTGCCGCTTCCCGGCGTCTTTCGGCTTGAAGCGGCGCTCCGGAGCGCTGCGCTGCCGCTCTACTGAGCTGTGCGCGAATTAGCCGCTTCTTCGCCTCCGAGAGGCAGAGATCGCGGTTTGCTTGGAAGAGGCGAAGAACGAAGCCGCAAAGAAGCGGGCTTGCGTGCCAAGCCTTCCGACTGCTGGAGGACGGTGGCTGCCGCTCTCCTGCCTCTTGAATTCACTCTCGGCAAAGCGAAAGGAAAGCGTTCCAGGACAACTTGCCTGGGTTTTGACTTGGTCCTGATGCGTCCCACCTTGGCAAGTCTTGCTCGTCGCCAGAGGCTCCGAGATGCACAGAAGACGGGTGGCAGCTGCTGAAAAGAAGGGCAGCGGTGAGTTTGTCGACAAGCAAGAACATAGGCAGCTGCCTGTGCTTGGGAAGGAGCAGCTGCCTGGTTTTGGCAATTGCCTTCACAGCGCCCAGAAGGCCCGGTGCTCTGCTGCTTTGTTTTTCGCAGTCAGTCAATTGCACACTAGTGAAGCTGAGCCAGGCTCTTCAGCTTTGCTGCTTTTGAGCATCTGTGCTCCACTTATGCTCTGTGACATCTCTCGAGGTGGTTTGCCTCGGCCAGGCTGGCAAGTGCCCGCTAGTACCTAGAGCTGGGCAGGAGAGGGCAGAGAGCCCTTCCATCTGACAGCAGGTTGCAGATTGCCTCGGAAAGAGCCGTGTCCTTGGAATGTGCAGCAAATCCTCTTTCTTTGCAAACCGCGGTTAGTGTGCAGTGCAGGTCCACTCTCCCCTTGCCAAATGGAGTGGGAAAGCTTTTCGCTAAGATAGAGACGACTAGAGAGGCAGAAGCGCGGCTCCGGAGCTATCCGGAGGAAAGTGCCGCTTCCCGGCGTCCTTTCGGCTTGAAGCGGCGCTCCGGAGCGCCTGCGCTGCCGCTCTACTGAGCTGTGCGCGAATTAGCCGCTTCTTCGCCTCCGAGAGGCAGAGATCGCGGTTGCTTGGAAGAGGCGAAGAACGAAGCCGCAAAGAAGCGGGCTTGCGTGCCAAGCCTTCCGACTGCTGGAGGACGGTGGCTGCCGCTCTCCTGCCTCTTGAATTCACTCTCGGCAGCGAAAGGAAAGCGTTCCAGGACAACTTGCCTGGGTTTTGACTGGGTCCTGATGCGTCCCACCTTGGCAAGTCTTGCTCGTCGCCAGAGGCTGCGAGATGCACAGAAGACGGTGGCAGCTGCTGAAAAGAAGGGCAGCGGTGAGTTTGTCGACAAGCAAGAACATAGGCAGCTGCCTGTGCTTGGGAAGGAGCAGCTGCTGGTTTTGGCAATTGCCTTCACAGCGCCCAGAAGCCCGGTGCTCTGCTGCTTTGTTTTTCGCAGTCAGTCAATTGCACACTAGTGAAGCTGAGCCAGGCTCTTCAGCTTTGCTGCTTTGAGCATCTGTGCTCCCACTTATGCTCTGTGACATCTCTCGAGGTTGTTTGCCTCGGCCAGGCTGGCAAGTGCCCGCTAGTACCTAGAGCTGGGCAGGGGAGGGCAGAGAGCACTTCCATCTGACAGCAGGTTGCAGATTGCCTCGGAAAGAGCCGTGTCCTTGGGAATGTGCAGCAAATCCTCTTTCTTTGCAAACCGCGGTTAGTGTGCAGTGCAGGTCCACTCTCCCCTTGCCAAATGGAGTGGGAAAGCTTTTCGCTAAGATAGAGACGACTAGAGAGGCAGAAGCGCGGCTCCGGAGCTATCCGGAGGAAAGTGCCGCTTCCCGGCGTCTTTCGGCTTGAAGCGGCGCTCCGGAGCGCTGCGCTGCCGCTCTACTGAGCTGTGCGCGAATTAGCCGCTTCTTCGCCTCCGAGAGGCAGAGATCGCGGTTGCTTGGAAGAGGCGAAGAACGAAGCCGCAAAGAAGCGGCTTGCGTGCCAAGCCTTCCGACTGCTGGAGGACGGTGGCTGCCGCTCCCCTGCCTCTTGAATTCACTCTCGGCAAGCGAAAGGAAAGTGTTCCAGGACAACTTGCCTGGGTTTTGACTTGGTCCTGATGCGTCCCACCTTGGCAAGTCTTGCTCGTCGCCAGAGGCTCCGAGATGCACAGAAGACGGTGGCAGCTGCTGAAAAGAAGGGCAGCGGTGAGTTTGTCGACAAGCAAGAACATAGGCAGCTGCCTGTGCTTGGGAAGGAGCAGCTGCCTGCTTTTGGCAATTGCCTTCACAGCGCCCAGAAGCCCGGTGCTCTGCTGCTTTGTTTTTCGCAGTCAGTCAATTGCACACTAGTGAAGCTGAGCCAGGCTCTTCAGCTTTGCTGCTTTTGAGCATCTGTGCCGGCCACTTATGCTCTGTGACATCTCTCGAGGTGGTTTGCCTCGGCCAGGCTGGCAAGTGCCCGCTAGTACCTAGAGCTGGGCAGGAGAGGGCAGAGAGCACTTCATCTGACAGCAGGTTTGCAGATTGCCTCGGAAAGAGCCGTGTCCTTGGAATGTGCAGCAAATCCTCTTTCTTTGCAAACCGCGGTTAGTGTGCAGTGCAGGTCCACTCTCCCCTTGCCAAATGGAGTGGAAAGCTTTTCGCTAAGATAGAGACGACTAGAGAGGCAGAAGCGCGGCTCCGGAGCTATCCGGAGGAAAGTGCCGCTTCCCGGCGTCTTTCGGCTTGAAGCGGCGCTCCGGAGCGCTGCGCTGCCGCTCTACTGAGCTGTGCGCGAATTAGCCGCTTCTTCGCCTCCGAGAGGCAGAGATCGCGGTTTGCTTGGAAGAGGCGAAGAACGAAGCCGCAAAGAAGCGGGCTTGCGTGCCAAGCCTTCCGACTGCTGGAGGACGGTGGCTGCCGCTCCCCTGCCTCTTGAATTCACTCTCGGCAAGCGAATGGAAAGCGTTCCAGGACAACTTGCCTGGGTTTTGACTTGGTCCTGATGCGTCCCACCTTGGCAAGTCTTGCTCGTCGCCAGAGGCTGCGAGATGCACAGAAGACGGTGGCAGCTGCTGAAAAGAAGGGCAGCGGTGAGTTTGTCGACAAGCAAGAACATAGGCAGCTGCCTGTGCTTGGAAGGAGCAGCTGCCTGGTTTTGGCAATTGCCTTCACAGCGCCCAGAAGCCCGGTGCTCTGCTGCTTTGTTTTCGCAGTCAGTCAATTGCACACTAGTCAAGCTGAGCCAGGCTCTTCAGCTTTGCTGCTTTTGAGCATCTGTGCTCCACTTATGCTCTGTGACATCTCTCGAGGTGGTTTGCCTCGGCCAGGCTGGCAAGTGCCCGCTAGTACCTAGAGCTGGGCAGGAGAGGGCAGAGAGCACTTCCATCTGACAGCAGGTTGCAGATTGCCTCGGAAAGAGCCGTGTCCTTGGAATGTGCAGCAAATCCTCTTTCTTTGCAAACCGCGGTTAGTGTGCAGTGCAGGTCCACTCTCCCTTGCCAAATGGAGTGGGGAAAGCTTTTCGCTAAGATAGAGACGACTAGAGAGGCAGAAGCGCGGCTCCGGAGCTATCCGGAGGGAAAGTGCCGCTTCCCGGCGTCTTTTCGGCTTGAAGCGGCGCTCCGGAGCGCTGCGCTGCCGCTCTACTGAGCTGTGCCGCGAATTAGCCGCTTCTTCGCCTCCGAGAGGGCAGAGATCGCGGTTGCTTGGAAGAGGCGAGAACGAAGCCGCAAAGAAGCGGGCTTGCGTGCCAAGCCTTCCGACTGCTGGAGGACGGTGGCTGCCGCTCTCCTGCCTCTTGAATTCACTCTCGGCAAGCGAAAGGAAAGCGTTCCAGGACAACTTGCCTGGGTTTTTGACTTGGTCCTGATGCGTCCCACCTTGGCAAGTCTTGCTCGTCGCCAGAGCTCCGAGATGCACAGAAGACGGTGGCAGCTGCTGAAAAGAAGGGCAGCGGTGAGTTTGTCGACAAGCAAGGAACATAGGCAGCTGCCTGTGCTTGGGAAGGAGCAGCTGCTGCTTTTGGCAATTGCCTTCACAGCGCCCAGAAGCCCGGTGCTCTGCTGCTTTGTTTTTCGCAGTCAGTCAATTGCACACTAGTGAAGCTGAGCCAGGGCTCTTCAGCTTTGCTGCTTTTGAGCATCTGTGCTCCACTTATGCTCTGTGACATCTCTCGAGGTGGTTTGCCTCGGCCAGGCTGGCAAGTGCCCGCTAGTACCTAGAGCTGGGCAGGAGAGGGCAGAGAGCACTTCCATCTGACAGCAGGTTGCAGATTGCCTCGGAAAGAGCCGTGTCCTTGGAATGTGCAGCAAATCCTCTTTCTTTGCAAACCGCGGTTAGTGTGCAGTGCAGGTCCACTCTCCCCTTGCCAAATGGAGTGGGAAAGGCTTTTCGCTAAGATAGAGACGACTAGAGAGGCAGAAGCGCGGCTCCGGAGCTATCCGGAGGAAAGTCCCTGTTCCCGGCGTCTTTCGGCTTGAGCGGCGCTCCGGAGCGCTGCGCTGCCGCTCTACTGAGCTGTGCGCGAATTAGCCGCTTCTTCGCCTCCGAGAGGCAGAGATCGCGGTGCTTGAAGAGGCGAAGAACGAAGCCGCAAAGAAGCGGGCTTGCGTGCCAAGCCTTCCGACTGCTGGAGGACGGTGGCTGCCGCTCTCCTGCCTCTTGAATTCACTCTCGGCAAGCGAAAGGAAAGCGTCCAGGACAACTTGCCTGGGTTTTGACTGGGTCCTGATGCGTCCCACCTTGGCAAGTCCTTGCTCGTCGCCAGAGGCTGCGAGATGCACAGAAGACGGTGGCAGCTGCTGAAAAGAAGGGCAGCGGTGAGTTTGTCGACAAGCAAGAACATAGGCAGCTGCCTGTGCTTGGGAAGGAGCAGCTGCCTGGTTTTGGCAATTGCCTTCACAGCGCCCAGAAGCCCGGTGCTCTGCTGCTTTTTTGTTTTTCGCAGTCAGTCAATTGCACACTAGTGAAGCTGAGCCAGGCTCTTCAGCTTTGCTGCTTTTGAGCATCTGTGCTCCACTTATGCTCTGTGACATCTCTCGAGGTGGTTTGCCTCGGCCAGGCTGGCAAGTGCCCGCTAGTACCTAGAGCTGGGCAGGAGAGGGCAGAGAGCACTTCCATCTGACAGCAGGTTGCAGATTGCCTCGGAAAGAGCCGTGTCCTTGGAATGTGCAGCAAATCCTCTTTCTTTGCAAACCGCGGTTAGTGTGCAGTGCAGGTCCACTCTCCCCTTGCCAAATGGAGTGGGAAAGCTTTTCGCTAAGATAGAGACGACTAGAGAGGCAGAAGCGCGGCTCCGGAGCTATCCGGAGGAAAGTCCCTGTTCCCGGCGTCTTTCGGCTTGAAGCGGCGCTCCGGAGCGCTGCGCTGCCGCTCTACTGAGCTGTGCGCGAATTAGCCGCTTCTTCGCCTCCGAGAGGCAGAGATCGCGGTTGCTTGGAAGAGGCGAAGAACGAAGCCGCAAAGAAGCGGGCTTGCGTGCCAAGCCTTCCGACTGCTGGAGGACGGTGGCTGCCGCTCTCCTGCCTCTTGAATTCACTCTCGGCAAGCGAAAGGAAAGCGTTCCAGGACAACTTGCCTGGGTTTTGACTGGGTCCTGATGCGTCCCACCTTGGCAAGTCTTGCTCGTCGCCAGAGGCTGCGAGATGCACAGAAGACGGTGGCAGCTGCTGAAAAGAAGGGCAGCGGTGAGTTTGTCGACAAGCAAGAACATAGGCAGCTGCCTGTGCTTGGGAAGGAGCAGCTGCCTGGTTTTGGCAATTGCCTTCACAGCGCCCAGAAGCCCGGTGCTCTGCTGCTTTGTTTTTCGCAGTCAGTCAATTGCACACTAGTGAAGCTGAGCCAGGCTCTTCAGCTTTGCTGCTTTTGAGCATCTGTGCTCCACTTATGCTCTGTGACATCTCTCGAGGTGGTTTGCCTCGCCCAGGCTGGCAAGTGCCCGCTAGTACCTAGAGCTGGGCAGGAGAGGGCAGAGAGCACTTCCATCTGACAGCAGGTTGCAGATTGCCTCGGAAAGAGCCGTGTCCTTGGAATGTGCAGCAAATCCTCTTTCTTTGCAAACCGCGGTTAGTGTGCAGTGCAGGTCCACTCTCCCCTTGCCAAATGGAGTGGGAAAGCTTTTCGCTAAGATAGAGACGACTAGAGAGGCAGAAGCGCGGCTCCGGAGCTATCCGGAGGAAAGTGCCGCTTCCCGGCGTCTTTCGGCTTGAAGCGGCGCTCCGGAGCGCTGCGCTGCCGCTCTACTGAGCTGTGCGCGAATTAGCCGCTTCTTCGCCTCCGAGAGGCAGAGATCGCGGTTGCTTGGAAGAGGCGAAGAACGAAGCCGCAAAGAAGCGGGCTTGCGTGCCAAGCCTTCCGACTGCTGGAGGACGGTGGCTGCCGCTCTCCTGCCTCTTGAATTCACTCTCGGCAAGCGAAAGGAAAGCGTTCCAGGACAACTTGCCTGGGTTTTGACTTGGTCCTGATGCGTCCCACCTTGGCAAGTCTTGCTCGTCGCCAGAGGCTCCGAGATGCACAGAAGACGGTGGCAGCTGCTGAAAAGAAGGGCAGCGGTGAGTTTGTCGACAAGCAAGAACATAGGCAGCTGCCTGTGCTTGGGAAGGAGCAGCTGCCTGGTTTTGGCAATTGCCTTCACAGCGCCCAGAAGCCCGGTGCTCTGCTGCTTTGTTTTTCGCAGTCAGTCAATTGCACACTAGTCAAGCTGAGCCAGGCTCTTCAGCTTTGCTGCTTTTGAGCATCTGTGCTCCACTTATGCTCTGTGACATCTCTCGAGGTGGTTTGCCTCGCCCAGGCTGGCAAGTGCCCGCTAGTACCTAGAGCTGGGCAGGAAAGGGCAGAGAGCACTTCCATCTGACAGCAGGTTGCAGATTGCCTCGGAAAGAGCCGTGTCCTTGGAATGTGCAGCAAATCCTCTTTCTTTGCAAACCGCGGTTAGTGTGCAGTGCAGGTCCACTCTCCCCTTGCCAAATGGAGTGGGAAAGCTTTTCGCTAAGATAGAGACGACTAGAGAGGCAGAAGCGCGGCTCCGGAGCTATCCGGAGGAAAGTGCCGCTTCCCGGCGTCTTTCGGCTTGAAGCGGCGCTCCGGAGCGCTGCGCTGCCGCTCTACTGAGCTGTGCGCGAATTAGCCGCTTCTTCGCCTCCGAGAGGCAGAGATCGCGGTTGCTTGGAAGAGGCGAAGAACGAAGCCGCAAAGAAGCGGGCTTGCGTGCCAAGCCTTCCGACTGCTGGAGGACGGTGGCTGCCGCTCTCCTGCCTCTTGAATTCACTCTCGGCAAGCGAAAGGAAAGCGTTCCAGGACAACTTGCCTGGGTTTTGACTTGGTCCTGATGCGTCCCACCTTGGCAAGTCTTGCTCGTCGCCAGAGGCTCCGAGATGCACAGAAGACGGTGGCAGCTGCTGAAAAGAAGGGCAGCGGTGAGTTTGTCGACAAGCAAGAACATAGGCAGCTGCCTGTGCTTGGGAAGGAGCAGCTGCCTGGTTTTGGCAATTGCCTTCACAGCGCCCAGAAGCCCGGTGCTCTGCTGCTTTGTTTTTCGCAGTCAGTCAATTGCACACTAGTGAAGCTGAGCCAGGCTCTTCAGCTTTGCTGCTTTTGAGCATCTGTGCTCCACTTATGCTCTGTGACATCTCTCGAGGTGGTTTGCCTCGGCCAGGCTGGCAAGTGCCCGCTAGTACCTAGAGCTGGGCAGGAGAGGGCAGAGAGCACTTCCATCTGACAGCAGGTTGCAGATTGCCTCGGAAAGAGCCGTGTCCTTGGAATGTGCAGCAAATCCTCTTTCTTTGCAAACCGCGGTTAGTGTGCAGTGCAGGTCCACTCTCCCCTTGCCAAATGGAGTGGGAAAGCTTTTCGCTAAGATAGAGACGACTAGAGAGGCAGAAGCGCGGCTCCGGAGCTATCCGGAGGAAAGTGCCGCTTCCCGGCGTCTTTCGGCTTGAAGCGGCGCTCCGGAGCGCTGCGCTGCCGCTCTACTGAGCTGTGCGCGAATTAGCCGCTTCTTCGCCTCCGAGAGGCAGAGATCGCGGTTGCTTGGAAGAGGCGAAGAACGAAGCCGCAAAGAAGCGGGCTTGTGTGCCAAGCCTTCCGACTGCTGGAGGACGGTGGCTGCCGCTCTCCTGCCTCTTGAATTCACTCTCGGCAAGCGAAAGGAAAGCGTTCCAGGACAACTTGCCTGGGTTTTGACTTGGTCCTGATGCGTCCCACCTTGGCAAGTCTTGCTCGTCGCCAGAGGCTCCGAGATGCACAGAAGACGGTGGCAGCTGCTGAAAAGAAGGGCAGCGGTGAGTTTGTCGACAAGCAAGAACATAGGCAGCTGCCTGTGCTTGGGAAGGAGCAGCTGCCTGGTTTTGGCAATTGCCTTCACAGCGCCCAGAAGCCCGGTGCTCTGCTGCTTTGTTTTTCGCAGTCAGTCAATTGCACACTAGTGAAGCTGAGCCAGGCTCTTCAGCTTTGCTGCTTTTGAGCATCTGTGCTCCACTTATGCTCTGTGACATCTCTCGAGGTGGTTTGCCTCGGCCAGGCTGGCAAGTGCCCGCTAGTACCTAGAGCTGGGCAGGAGAGGGCAGAGAGCACTTCCATCTGACAGCAGGTTGCAGATTGCCTCGGAAAGAGCCGTGTCCTTGGAATGTGCAGCAAATCCTCTTTCTTTGCAAACCGCGGTTAGTGTGCAGTGCAGGTCCACTCTCCCCTTGCCAAATGGAGTGGGAAAGCTTTTCGCTAAGATAGAGACGACTAGAGAGGCAGAAGCGCGGCTCCGGAGCTATCCGGAGGAAAGTGCCGCTTCCCGGCGTCTTTCGGCTTGAAGCGGCGCTCCGGAGCGCTGCGCTGCCGCTCTACTGAGCTGTGCGCGAATTAGCCGCTTCTTCGCCTCCGAGAGGCAGAGATCGCGGTTGCTTGGAAGAGGCGAAGAACGAAGCCGCAAAGAAGCGGGCTTGCGTGCCAAGCCTTCCGACTGCTGGAGGACGGTGGCTGCCGCTCTCCTGCCTCTTGAATTCACTCTCGGCAAGCGAAAGGAAAGCGTTCCAGGACAACTTGCCTGGGTTTTGACTGGGTCCTGATGCGTCCCACCTTGGCAAGTCTTGCTCGTCGCCAGAGGCTGCGAGATGCACAGAAGACGGTGGCAGCTGCTGAAAAGAAGGGCAGCGGTGAGTTTGTCGACAAGCAAGAACATAGGCAGCTGCCTGTGCTTGGGAAGGAGCAGCTGCCTGGTTTTGGCAATTGCCTTCACAGCGCCCAGAAGCCCGGTGCTCTGCTGCTTTGTTTTTCGCAGTCAGTCAATTGCACACTAGTGAAGCTGAGCCAGGCTCTTCAGCTTTGCTGCTTTTGAGCATCTGTGCTCCACTTATGCTCTGTGACATCTCTCGAGGTTGTTTGCCTCGGCCAGGCTGGCAAGTGCCCGCTAGTACCTAGAGCTGGGCAGGGGAGGGCAGAGAGCACTTCCATCTGACAGCAGGTTGCAGATTGCCTCGGAAAGAGCCGTGTCCTTGGAATGTGCAGCAAATCCTCTTTCTTTGCAAACCGCGGTTAGTGTGCAGTGCAGGTCCACTCTCCCCTTGCCAAATGGAGTGGGAAAGCTTTTCGCTAAGATAGAGACGACTAGAGAGGCAGAAGCGCGGCTCCGGAGCTATCCGGAGGAAAGTGCCGCTTCCCGGCGTCTTTCGGCTTGAAGCGGCGCTCCGGAGCGCTGCGCTGCCGCTCTACTGAGCTGTGCGCGAATTAGCCGCTTCTTCGCCTCCGAGAGGCAGAGATCGCGGTTGCTTGGAAGAGGCGAAGAACGAAGCCGCAAAGAAGCGGGCTTGCGTGCCAAGCCTTCCGACTGCTGGAGGACGGTGGCTGCCGCTCCCCTGCCTCTTGAATTCACTCTCGGCAAGCGAAAGGAAAGTGTTCCAGGACAACTTGCCTGGGTTTTGACTTGGTCCTGATGCGTCCCACCTTGGCAAGTCTTGCTCGTCGCCAGAGGCTCCGAGATGCACAGAAGACGGTGGCAGCTGCTGAAAAGAAGGGCAGCGGTGAGTTTGTCGACAAGCAAGAACATAGGCAGCTGCCTGTGCTTGGGAAGGAGCAGCTGCCTGCTTTTGGCAATTGCCTTCACAGCGCCCAGAAGCCCGGTGCTCTGCTGCTTTGTTTTTCGCAGTCAGTCAATTGCACACTAGTGAAGCTGAGCCAGGCTCTTCAGCTTTGCTGCTTTTGAGCATCTGTGCTCCACTTATGCTCTGTGACATCTCTCGAGGTGGTTTGCCTCGGCCAGGCTGGCAAGTGCCCGCTAGTACCTAGAGCTGGGCAGGAGAGGGCAGAGAGCACTTCCATCTGACAGCAGGTTGCAGATTGCCTCGGAAAGAGCCGTGTCCTTGGAATGTGCAGCAAATCCTCTTTCTTTGCAAACCGCGGTTAGTGTGCAGTGCAGGTCCACTCTCCCCTTGCCAAATGGAGTGGGAAAGCTTTTCGCTAAGATAGAGACGACTAGAGAGGCAGAAGCGCGGCTCCGGAGCTATCCGGAGGAAAGTGCCGCTTCCCGGCGTCTTTCGGCTTGAAGCGGCGCTCCGGAGCGCTGCGCTGCCGCTCTACTGAGCTGTGCGCGAATTAGCCGCTTCTTCGCCTCCGAGAGGCAGAGATCGCGGTTGCTTGGAAGAGGCGAAGAACGAAGCCGCAAAGAAGCGGGCTTGCGTGCCAAGCCTTCCGACTGCTGGAGGACGGTGGCTGCCGCTCCCCTGCCTCTTGAATTCACTCTCGGCAAGCGAATGGAAAGCGTTCCAGGACAACTTGCCTGGGTTTTGACTTGGTCCTGATGCGTCCCACCTTGGCAAGTCTT
Organism: Anomalospiza imberbis; assembly: GCF_031753505.1. Taxonomy (NCBI): domain Eukaryota; kingdom Metazoa; phylum Chordata; class Aves; order Passeriformes; family Viduidae; genus Anomalospiza; species Anomalospiza imberbis. The sequence goes on from NW_027099976.1 coordinate 85,726, forward strand.
GCTCGTCGCCAGAGGCTGCGAGATGCACAGAAGACGGTGGCAGCTGCTGAAAAGAAGGGCAGCGGTGAGTTTGTCGACAAGCAAGAACATAGGCAGCTGCCTGTGCTTGGGAAGGAGCAGCTGCCTGGTTTTGGCAATTGCCTTCACAGCGCCCAGAAGCCCGGTGCTCTGCTGCTTTGTTTTTCGCAGTCAGTCAATTGCACACTAGTGAAGCTGAGCCAGGCTCTTCAGCTTTGCTGCTTTTGAGCATCTGTGCTCCACTTATGCTCTGTGACATCTCTCGAGGTGGTTTGCCTCGGCCAGGCTGGCAAGTGCCCGCTAGTACCTAGAGCTGGGCAGGAGAGGGCAGAGAGCACTTCCATCTGACAGCAGGTTGCAGATTGCCTCGGAAAGAGCCGTGTCCTTGGAATGTGCAGCAAATCCTCTTTCTTTGCAAACCGCGGTTAGTGTGCAGTGCAGGTCCACTCTCCCCTTGCCAAATGGAGTGGGAAAGCTTTTCGCTAAGATAGAGACGACTAGAGAGGCAGAAGCGCGGCTCCGGAGCTATCCGGAGGAAAGTGCCGCTTCCCGGCGTCTTTCGGCTTGAAGCGGCGCTCCGGAGCGCTGCGCTGCCGCTCTACTGAGCTGTGCGCGAATTAGCCGCTTCTTCGCCTCCGAGAGGCAGAGATCGCGGTTGCTTGGAAGAGGCGAAGAACGAAGCCGCAAAGAAGCGGGCTTGCGTGCCAAGCCTTCCGACTGCTGGAGGACGGTGGCTGCCGCTCTCCTGCCTCTTGAATTCACTCTCGGCAAGCGAATGGAAAGCGTTCCAGGACAACTTGCCTGGGTTTTGACTTGGTCCTGATGCGTCCCACCTTGGCAAGTCTTGCTCGTCGCCAGAGGCTCCGAGATGCACAGAAGACGGTGGCAGCTGCTGAAAAGAAGGGCAGCGGTGAGTTTGTCGACAAGCAAGAACATAGGCAGCTGCCTGTGCTTGGGAAGGAGCAGCTGCCTGCTTTTGGCAATTGCCTTCACAGCGCCCAGAAGCCCGGTGCTCTGCTGCTTTGTTTTTCGCAGTCAGTCAATTGCACACTAGTCAAGCTGAGCCAGGCTCTTCAGCTTTGCTGCTTTTGAGCATCTGTGCTCCACTTATGCTCTGTGACATCTCTCGAGGTGGTTTGCCTCGGCCAGGCTGGCAAGTGCCCGCTAGTACCTAGAGCTGGGCAGGAGAGGGCAGAGAGCACTTCCATCTGACAGCAGGTTGCAGATTGCCTCGGAAAGAGCCGTGTCCTTGGAATGTGCAGCAAATCCTCTTTCTTTGCAAACCGCGGTTAGTGTGCAGTGCAGGTCCACTCTCCCCTTGCCAAATGGAGTGGGAAAGCTTTTCGCTAAGATAGAGACGACTAGAGAGGCAGAAGCGCGGCTCCGGAGCTATCCGGAGGAAAGTCCCTGTTCCCGGCGTCTTTCGGCTTGAAGCGGCGCTCCGGAGCGCTGCGCTGCCGCTCTACTGAGCTGTGCGCGAATTAGCCGCTTCTTCGCCTCCGAGAGGCAGAGATCGCGGTTGCTTGGAAGAGGCGAAGAACGAAGCCGCAAAGAAGCGGGCTTGCGTGCCAAGCCTTCCGACTGCTGGAGGACGGTGGCTGCCGCTCTCCTGCCTCTTGAATTCACTCTCGGCAAGCGAAAGGAAAGCGTTCCAGGACAACTTGCCTGGGTTTTGACTGGGTCCTGATGCGTCCCACCTTGGCAAGTCTTGCTCGTCGCCAGAGGCTGCGAGATGCACAGAAGACGGTGGCAGCTGCTGAAAAGAAGGGCAGCGGTGAGTTTGTCGACAAGCAAGAACATAGGCAGCTGCCTGTGCTTGGGAAGGAGCAGCTGCCTGGTTTTGGCAATTGCCTTCACAGCGCCCAGAAGCCCGGTGCTCTGCTGCTTTGTTTTTCGCAGTCAGTCAATTGCACACTAGTCAAGCTGAGCCAGGCTCTTCAGCTTTGCTGCTTTTGAGCATCTGTGCTCCACTTATGCTCTGTGACATCTCTCGAGGTGGTTTGCCTCGGCCAGGCTGGCAAGTGCCCGCTAGTACCTAGAGCTGGGCAGGAGAGGGCAGAGAGCACTTCCATCTGACAGCAGGTTGCAGATTGCCTCGGAAAGAGCCGTGTCCTTGGAATGTGCAGCAAATCCTCTTTCTTTGCAAACCGCGGTTAGTGTGCAGTGCAGGTCCACTCTCCCCTTGCCAAATGGAGTGGGAAAGCTTTTCGCTAAGATAGAGACGACTAGAGAGGCAGAAGCGCGGCTCCGGAGCTATCCGGAGGAAAGTGCCGCTTCCCGGCGTCTTTCGGCTTGAAGCGGCGCTCCGGAGCGCTGCGCTGCCGCTCTACTGAGCTGTGCGCGAATTAGCCGCCTCTTCGCCTCCGAGAGGCAGAGATCGCGGTTGCTTGGAAGAGGCGAAGAACGAAGCCGCAAAGAAGCGGGCTTGCGTGCGAAGCCTTCCGACTGCTGGAGGACGGTGGCTGCCGCTCTCCTGCCTCTTGAATTCACTCTCGGCAAGCGAATGGAAAGCGTTCCAGGACAACTTGCCTGGGTTTTTACTGGGTCCTGATGCGTCCCACCTTGGCAAGTCTTGCTCGTCGCCAGAGGCTCCGAGATGCACAGAAGACGGTGGCAGCTGCTGAAAAGAAGGGCAGCGGTGAGTTTGTCGACAAGCAAGAACATAGGCAGCTGCCTGTGCTTGGGAAGGAGCAGCTGCCTGGTTTTGGCAATTGCCTTCACAGCGCCCAGAAGCCCGGTGCTCTGCTGCTTTGTTTTTCGCAGTCAGTCAATTGCACACTAGTGAAGCTGAGCCAGGCTCTTCAGCTTTGCTGCTTTTGAGCATCTGTGCTCCACTTATGCTCTGTGACATCTCTCGAGGTGGTTTGCCTCGCCCAGGCTGGCAAGTGCCCGCTAGTACCTAGAGCTGGGCAGGAGAGGGCAGAGAGCACTTCCATCTGACAGCAGGTTGCAGATTGCCTCGGAAAGAGCCGTGTCCTTGGAATGTGCAGCAAATCCTCTTTCTTTGCAAACCGCGGTTAGTGTGCAGTGCAGGTCCACTCTCCCCTTGCCAAATGGAGTGGGAAAGCTTTTCGCTAAGATAGAGACGACTAGAGAGGCAGAAGCGCGGCTCCGGAGCTATCCGGAGGAAAGTCCCTATTCCCGGCGTCTTTCGGCTTGAAGCGGCGCTCCGGAGCGCTGCGCTGCCGCTCTACTGAGCTGTGCGCGAATTAGCCGCTTCTTCGCCTCCGAGAGGCAGAGATCGCGGTTGCTTGGAAGAGGCGAAGAACGAAGCCGCAAAGAAGCGGGCTTGCGTGCCAAGCCTTCCGACTGCTGGAGGACGGTGGCTGCCGCTCTCCTGCCTCTTGAATTCACTCTCGGCAAGCGAAAGGAAAGCGTTCCAGGACAACTTGCCTGGGTTTTGACTGGGTCCTGATGCGTCCCACCTTGGCAAGTCTTGCTCGTCGCCAGAGGCTGCGAGATGCACAGAAGACGGTGGCAGCTGCTGAAAAGAAGGGCAGCGGTGAGTTTGTCGACAAGCAAGAACATAGGCAGCTGCCTGTGCTTGGGAAGGAGCAGCTGCCTGGTTTTGGCAATTGCCTTCACAGCGCCCAGAAGCCCGGTGCTCTGCTGCTTTGTTTTTCGCAGTCAGTCAATTGCACACTAGTGAAGCTGAGCCAGGCTCTTCAGCTTTGCTGCTTTTGAGCATCTGTGCTCCACTTATGCTCTGTGACATCTCTCGAGGTGGTTTGCCTCGGCCAGGCTGGCAAGTGCCCGCTAGTACCTAGAGCTGGGCAGGAGAGGGCAGAGAGCACTTCCATCTGACAGCAGGTTGCAGATTGCCTCGGAAAGAGCCGTGTCCTTGGAATGTGCAGCAAATCCTCTTTCTTTGCAAACCGCGGTTAGTGTGCAGTGCAGGTCCACTCTCCCCTTGCCAAATGGAGTGGGAAAGCTTTTCGCTAAGATAGAGACGACTAGAGAGGCAGAAGCGCGGCTCCGGAGCTATCCGGAGGAAAGTCCCTGTTCCCGGCGTCTTTCGGCTTGAAGCGGCGCTCCGGAGCGCTGCGCTGCCGCTCTACTGAGCTGTGCGCGAATTAGCCGCTTCTTCGCCTCCGAGAGGCAGAGATCGCGGTTGCTTGGAAGAGGCGAAGAACGAAGCCGCAAAGAAGCGGGCTTGCGTGCCAAGCCTTCCGACTGCTGGAGGACGGTGGCTGCCGCTCTCCTGCCTCTTGAATTCACTCTCGGCAAGCGAAAGGAAAGCGTTCCAGGACAACTTGCCTGGGTTTTGACTGGGTCCTGATGCGTCCCACCTTGGCAAGTCTTGCTCGTCGCCAGAGGCTGCGAGATGCACAGAAGACGGTGGCAGCTGCTGAAAAGAAGGGCAGCGGTGAGTTTGTCGACAAGCAAGAACATAGGCAGCTGCCTGTGCTTGGGAAGGAGCAGCTGCCTGGTTTTGGCAATTGCCTTCACAGCGCCCAGAAGCCCGGTGCTCTGCTGCTTTGTTTTTCGCAGTCAGTCAATTGCACACTAGTGAAGCTGAGCCAGGCTCTTCAGCTTTGCTGCTTTTGAGCATCTGTGCTCCACTTATGCTCTGTGACATCTCTCGAGGTGGTTTGCCTCGGCCAGGCTGGCAAGTGCCCGCTAGTACCTAGAGCTGGGCAGGAGAGGGCAGAGAGCACTTCCATCTGACAGCAGGTTGCAGATTGCCTCGGAAAGAGCCGTGTCCTTGGAATGTGCAGCAAATCCTCTTTCTTTGCAAACCGCGGTTAGTGTGCAGTGCAGGTCCACTCTCCCCTTGCCAAATGGAGTGGGAAAGCTTTTCGCTAAGATAGAGACGACTAGAGAGGCAGAAGCGCGGCTCCGGAGCTATCCGGAGGAAAGTGCCGCTTCCCGGCGTCTTTCGGCTTGAAGCGGCGCTCCGGAGCGCTGCGCTGCCGCTCTACTGAGCTGTGCGCGAATTAGCCGCTTCTTCGCCTCCGAGAGGCAGAGATCGCGGTTGCTTGGAAGAGGCGAAGAACGAAGCCGCAAAGAAGCGGGCTTGCGTGCCAAGCCTTCCGACTGCTGGAGGACGGTGGCTGCCGCTCCCCTGCCTCTTGAATTCACTCTCGGCAAGCGAATGGAAAGCGTTCCAGGACAACTTGCCTGGGTTTTGACTTGGTCCTGATGCGTCCCACCTTGGCAAGTCTTGCTCGTCGCCAGAGGCTCCGAGATGCACAGAAGACGGTGGCAGCTGCTGAAAAGAAGGGCAGCGGTGAGTTTGTCGACAAGCAAGAACATAGGCAGCTGCCTGTGCTTGGGAAGGAGCAGCTGCCTGCTTTTGGCAATTGCCTTCACAGCGCCCAGAAGCCCGGTGCTCTGCTGCTTTGTTTTTCGCAGTCAGTCAATTGCACACTAGTGAAGCTGAGCCAGGCTCTTCAGCTTTGCTGCTTTTGAGCATCTGTGCTCCACTTATGCTCTGTGACATCTCTCGAGGTGGTTTGCCTCGGCCAGGCTGGCAAGTGCCCGCTAGTACCTAGAGCTGGGCAGGAGAGGGCAGAGAGCACTTCCATCTGACAGCAGGTTGCAGATTGCCTCGGAAAGAGCCGTGTCCTTGGAATGTGCAGCAAATCCTCTTTCTTTGCAAACCGCGGTTAGTGTGCAGTGCAGGTCCACTCTCCCCTTGCCAAATGGAGTGGGAAAGCTTTTCGCTAAGATAGAGACGACTAGAGAGGCAGAAGCGCGGCTCCGGAGCTATCCGGAGGAAAGTGCCGCTTCCCGGCGTCTTTCGGCTTGAAGCGGCGCTCCGGAGCGCTGCGCTGCCGCTCTACTGAGCTGTGCGCGAATTAGCCGCTTCTTCGCCTCCGAGAGGCAGAGATCGCGGTTGCTTGGAAGAGGCGAAGAACGAAGCCGCAAAGAAGCGGGCTTGCGTGCCAAGCCTTCCGACTGCTGGAGGACGGTGGCTGCCGCTCTCCTGCCTGTTGAATTCACTCTCGGCAAGCGAAAGGAAAGCGTTCCAGGACAACTTGCCTGGGTTTTGACTGGGTCCTGATGCGTCCCACCTTGGCAAGTCTTGCTCGTCGCCAGAGGCTCCGAGATGCACAGAAGACGGTGGCAGCTGCTGAAAAGAAGGGCAGCGGTGAGTTTGTCGACAAGCAAGAACATAGGCAGCTGCCTGTGCTTGGGAAGGAGCAGCTGCCTGGTTTTGGCAATTGCCTTCACAGCGCCCAGAAGCCCGGTGCTCTGCTGCTTTGTTTTTCGCAGTCAGTCAATTGCACACTAGTCAAGCTGAGCCAGGCTCTTCAGCTTTGCTGCTTTTGAGCATCTGTGCTCCACTTATGCTCTGTGACATCTCTCGAGGTGGTTTGCCTCGGCCAGGCTGGCAAGTGCCCGCTAGTACCTAGAGCTGGGCAGGAGAGGGCAGAGAGCACTTCCATCTGACAGCAGGTTGCAGATTGCCTCGGAAAGAGCCGTGTCCTTGGAATGTGCAGCAAATCCTCTTTCTTTGCAAACCGCGGTTAGTGTGCAGTGCAGGTCCACTCTCCCCTTGCCAAATGGAGTGGGAAAGCTTTTCGCTAAGATAGAGACGACTAGAGAGGCAGAAGCGCGGCTCCGGAGCTATCCGGAGGAAAGTGCCGCTTCCCGGCGTCTTTCGGCTTGAAGCGGCGCTCCGGAGCGCTGCGCTGCCGCTCTACTGAGCTGTGCGCGAATTAGCCGCTTCTTCGCCTCCGAGAGGCAGAGATCGCGGTTGCTTGGAAGAGGCGAAGAACGAAGCCGCAAAGAAGCGGGCTTGCGTGCCAAGCCTTCCGACTGCTGGAGGACGGTGGCTGCCGCTCTCTTGCCTCTTGAATTCACTCTCGGCAAGCGAAAGGAAAGCGTTCCAGGACAACTTGCCTGGGTTTTGACTTGGTCCTGATGCCTCCCACCTTGGCAAGTCTTGCTCGTCGCCAGAGGCTCCGAGATGCACAGAAGACGGTGGCAGCTGCTGAAAAGAAGGGCAGCGGTGAGTTTGTCGACAAGCAAGAACATAGGCAGCTGCCTGTGCTTGGGAAGGAGCAGCTGCCTGGTTTTGGCAATTGCCTTCACAGCGCCCAGAAGCCCGGTGCTCTGCTGCTTTGTTTTTCGCAGTCAGTCAATTGCACACTAGTGAAGCTGAGCCAGGCTCTTCAGCTTTGCTGCTTTTGAGCATCTGTGCTCCACTTATGCTCTGTGACATCTCTCGAGGTGGTTTGCCTCGCCCAGGCTGGCAAGTGCCCGCTAGTACCTAGAGCTGGGCAGGAGAGGGCAGAGAGCACTTCCATCTGACAGCAGGTTGCAGATTGCCTCGGAAAGAGCCGTGTCCTTGGAATGTGCAGCAAATCCTCTTTCTTTGCAAACCGCGGTTAGTGTGCAGTGCAGGTCCACTCTCCCCTTGCCAAATGGAGTGGGAAAGCTTTTCGCTAAGATAGAGACGACTAGAGAGGCAGAAGCGCGGCTCCGGAGCTATCCGGAGGAAAGTGCCGCTTCCCGGCGTCTTTCGGCTTGAAGCGGCGCTCCGGAGCGCTGCGCTGCCGCTCTACTGAGCTGTGCGCGAATTAGCCGCTTCTTCGCCTCCGAGAGGCAGAGATCGCGGTTGCTTGGAAGAGGCGAAGAACGAAGCCGCAAAGAAGCGGGCTTGCGTGCCAAGCCTTCCGACTGCTGGAGGACGGTGGCTGCCGCTCCCCTGCCTCTTGAATTCACTCTCGGCAAGCGAAAGGAAAGCGTTCCAGGACAACTTGCCTGGGTTTTGACTTGGTCCTGATGCGTCCCACCTTGGCAAGTCTTGCTCGTCGCCAGAGGCTCCGAGATGCACAGAAGACGGTGGCAGCTGCTGAAAAGAAGGGCAGCGGTGAGTTTGTCGACAAGCAAGAACATAGGCAGCTGCCTGTGCTTGGGAAGGAGCAGCTGCCTGCTTTTGGCAATTGCCTTCACAGCGCCCAGAAGCCCGGTGCTCTGCTGCTTTGTTTTTCGCAGTCAGTCAATTGCACACTAGTGAAGCTGAGCCAGGCTCTTCAGCTTTGCTGCTTTTGAGCATCTGTGCTCCACTTATGCTCTGTGACATCTCTCGAGGTGGTTTGCCTCGGCCAGGCTGGCAAGTGCCCGCTAGTACCTAGAGCTGGGCAGGAGAGGGCAGAGAGCACTTCCATCTGACAGCAGGTTGCAGATTGCCTCGGAAAGAGCCGTGTCCTTGGAATGTGCAGCAAATCCTCTTTCTTTGCAAACCGCGGTTAGTGTGCAGTGCAGGTCCACTCTCCCCTTGCCAAATGGAGTGGGAAAGCTTTTCGCTAAGATAGAGACGACTAGAGAGGCAGAAGCGCGGCTCCGGAGCTATCCGGAGGAAAGTGCCGCTTCCCGGCGTCTTTCGGCTTGAAGCGGCGCTCCGGAGCGCTGCGCTGCCGCTCTACTGAGCTGTGCGCGAATTAGCCGCTTCTTCGCCTCCGAGAGGCAGAGATCGCGGTTGCTTGGAAGAGGCGAAGAACGAAGCCGCAAAGAAGCGGGCTTGCGTGCCAAGCCTTCCGACTGCTGGAGGACGGTGGCTGCCGCTCCCCTGCCTCTTGAATTCACTCTCGGCAAGCGAATGGAAAGCGTTCCAGGACAACTTGCCTGGGTTTTGACTTGGTCCTGATGCGTCCCACCTTGGCAAGTCTTGCTCGTCGCCAGAGGCTCCGAGATGCACAGAAGACGGTGGCAGCTGCTGAAAAGAAGGGCAGCGGTGAGTTTGTCGACAAGCAAGAACATAGGCAGCTGCCTGTGCTTGGGAAGGAGCAGCTGCCTGGTTTTGGCAATTGCCTTCACAGCGCCCAGAAGCCCGGTGCTCTGCTGCTTTGTTTTTCGCAGTCAGTCAATTGCACACTAGTGAAGCTGAGCCAGGCTCTTCAGCTTTGCTGCTTTTGAGCATCTGTGCTCCACTTATGCTCTGTGACATCTCTCGAGGTGGTTTGCCTCGGCCAGGCTGGCAAGTGCCCGCTAGTAGCTAGAGCTGGGCAGGAGAGGGCAGAGAGCACTTCCATCTGACAGCAGGTTGCAGATTGCCTCGGAAAGAGCCGTGTCCTTGGAATGTGCAGCAAATCCTCTTTCTTTGCAAACCGCGGTTAGTGTGCAGTGCAGGTCCACTCTCCCCTTGCCAAATGGAGTGGGAAAGCTTTTCGCTAAGATAGAGACGACTAGAGAGGCAGAAGCGCGGCTCCGGAGCTATCCGGAGGAAAGTGCCGCTTCCCGGCGTCTTTCGGCTTGAAGCGGCGCTCCGGAGCGCTGCGCTGCCGCTCTACTGAGCTGTGCGCGAATTAGCCGCTTCTTCGCCTCCGAGAGGCAGAGATCGCGGTTGCTTGGAAGAGGCGAAGAACGAAGCCGCAAAGAAGCGGGCTTGCGTGCCAAGCCTTCCGACTGCTGGAGGACGGTGGCTGCCGCTCCCCTGCCTCTTGAATTCACTCTCGGCAAGCGAATGGAAAGCGTTCCAGGACAACTTGCCTGGGTTTTGACTTGGTCCTGATGCGTCCCACCTTGGCAAGTCTTGCTCGTCGCCAGAGGCTCCGAGATGCACAGAAGACGGTGGCAGCTGCTGAAAAGAAGGGCAGCGGTGAGTTTGTCGACAAGCAAGAACATAGGCAGCTGCCTGTGCTTGGGAAGGAGCAGCTGCCTGCTTTTGGCAATTGCCTTCACAGCGCCCAGAAGCCCGGTGCTCTGCTGCTTTGTTTTTCGCAGTCAGTCAATTGCACACTAGTGAAGCTGAGCCAGGCTCTTCAGCTTTGCTGCTTTTGAGCATCTGTGCTCCACTTATGCTCTGTGACATCTCTCGAGGTGGTTTGCCTCGGCCAGGCTGGCAAGTGCCCGCTAGTACCTAGAGCTGGGCAGGAGAGGGCAGAGAGCACTTCCATCTGACAGCAGGTTGCAGATTGCCTCGGAAAGAGCCGTGTCCTTGGAATGTGCAGCAAATCCTCTTTCTTTGCAAACCGCGGTTAGTGTGCAGTGCAGGTCCACTCTCCCCTTGCCAAATGGAGTGGGAAAGCTTTTCGCTAAGATAGAGACGACTAGAGAGGCAGAAGCGCGGCTCCGGAGCTATCCGGAGGAAAGTGCCGCTTCCCGGCGTCTTTCGGCTTGAAGCGGCGCTCCGGAGCGCTGCGCTGCCGCTCTACTGAGCTGTGCGCGAATTAGCCGCTTCTTCGCCTCCGAGAGGCAGAGATCGCGGTTGCTTGGAAGAGGCGAAGAACGAAGCCGCAAAGAAGCGGGCTTGCGTGCCAAGCCTTCCGACTGCTGGAGGACGGTGGCTGCCGCTCTCCTGCCTGTTGAATTCACTCTCGGCAAGCGAAAGGAAAGCGTTCCAGGACAACTTGCCTGGGTTTTGACTGGGTCCTGATGCGTCCCACCTTGGCAAGTCTTGCTCGTCGCCAGAGGCTCCGAGATGCACAGAAGACGGTGGCAGCTGCTGAAAAGAAGGGCAGCGGTGAGTTTGTCAACAAGCAAGAACATAGGCAGCTGCCTGTGCTTGGGAAGGAGCAGCTGCCTGGTTTTGGCAATTGCCTTCACAGCGCCCAGAAGCCCGGTGCTCTGCTGCTTTGTTTTTCGCAGTCAGTCAATTGCACACTAGTCAAGCTGAGCCAGGCTCTTCAGCTTTGCTGCTTTTGAGCATCTGTGCTCCACTTATGCTCTGTGACATCTCTCGAGGTGGTTTGCCTCGGCCAGGCTGGCAAGTGCCCGCTAGTACCTAGAGCTGGGCAGGAGAGGGCAGAGAGCACTTCCATCTGACAGCAGGTTGCAGATTGCCTCGGAAAGAGCCGTGTCCTTGGAATGTGCAGCAAATCCTCTTTCTTTGCAAACCGCGGTTAGTGTGCAGTGCAGGTCCACTCTCCCCTTGCCAAATGGAGTGGGAAAGCTTTTCGCTAAGATAGAGACGACTAGAGAGGCAGAAGCGCGGCTCCGGAGCTATCCGGAGGAAAGTGCCGCTTCCCGGCGTCTTTCGGCTTGAAGCGGCGCTCCGGAGCGCTGCGCTGCCGCTCTACTGAGCTGTGCGCGAATTAGCCGCTTCTTCGCCTCCGAGAGGCAGAGATCGCGGTTGCTTGGAAGAGGCGAAGAACGAAGCCGCAAAGAAGCGGGCTTGCGTGCCAAGCCTTCCGACTGCTGGAGGACGGTGGCTGCCGCTCTCTTGCCTCTTGAATTCACTCTCGGCAAGCGAAAGGAAAGCGTTCCAGGACAACTTGCCTGGGTTTTGACTTGGTCCTGATGCCTCCCACCTTGGCAAGTCTTGCTCGTCGCCAGAGGCTCCGAGATGCACAGAAGACGGTGGCAGCTGCTGAAAAGAAGGGCAGCGGTGAGTTTGTCGACAAGCAAGAACATAGGCAGCTGCCTGTGCTTGGGAAGGAGCAGCTGCCTGGTTTTGGCAATTGCCTTCACAGCGCCCAGAAGCCCGGTGCTCTGCTGCTTTGTTTTCGCAGTCAGTCAATTGCACACTAGTGAAGCTGAGCCAGGCTCTTCAGCTTTGCTGCTTTTGAGCATCTGTGCTCCACTTATGCTCTGTGACATCTCTCGAGGTGGTTTGCCTCGCCCAGGCTGGCAAGTGCCCGCTAGTACCTAGAGCTGGGCAGGGAGAGGGCAGAGAGCACTTCCATCTGACAGCAGGTTGCAGATTGCCTCGGAAAGAGCCGTGTCCTTGGAATGTGCAGCAAATCCTCTTTCTTTGCAAACCGCGGTTAGTGTGCAGTGCAGGTCCACTCTCCCCTTGCCAAATGGAGTGGGAAAGCTTTTCGCTAAGATAGAGACGACTAGAGAGGCAGAAGCGCGGCTCCGGAGCTATCCGGAGGAAAGTGCCGCTTCCCGGCGTCTTTCGGCTTGAAGCGGCGCTCCGGAGCGCTGCGCTGCCGCTCTACTGAGCTGTGCGCGAATTAGCCGCTTCTTCGCCTCCGAGAGGCAGAGATCGCGGTTGCTTGGAAGAGGCGAAGAACGAAGCCGCAAAGAAGCGGGCTTGCGTGCCAAGCCTTCCGACTGCTGGAGGACGGTGGCTGCCGCTCCCCTGCCTCTTGAATTCACTCTCGGCAAGCGAAAGGAAAGCGTTCCAGGACAACTTGCCTGGGTTTTGACTTGGTCCTGATGCGTCCCACCTTGGCAAGTCTTGCTCGTCGCCAGAGGCTCCGAGATGCACAGAAGACGGTGGCAGCTGCTGAAAAGAAGGGCAGCGGTGAGTTTGTCGACAAGCAAGAACATAGGCAGCTGCCTGTGCTTGGGAAGGAGCAGCTGCCTGCTTTTGGCAATTGCCTTCACAGCGCCCAGAAGCCCGGTGCTCTGCTGCTTTGTTTTTCGCAGTCAGTCAATTGCACACTAGTGAAGCTGAGCCAGGCTCTTCAGCTTTGCTGCTTTTGAGCATCTGTGCTCCACTTATGCTCTGTGACATCTCTCGAGGTGGTTTGCCTCGGCCAGGCTGGCAAGTGCCCGCTAGTACCTAGAGCTGGGCAGGAGAGGGCAGAGAGCACTTCCATCTGACAGCAGGTTGCAGATTGCCTCGGAAAGAGCCGTGTCCTTGGAATGTGCAGCAAATCCTCTTTCTTTGCAAACCGCGGTTAGTGTGCAGTGCAGGTCCACTCTCCCCTTGCCAAATGGAGTGGGAAAGCTTTTCGCTAAGATAGAGACGACTAGAGAGGCAGAAGCGCGGCTCCGGAGCTATCCGGAGGGAAAGTGCCGCTTCCCGGCGTCTTTCGGCTTGAAGCGGCGCTCCGGAGCGCTGCGCTGCCGCTCTACTGAGCTGTGCGCGAATTAGCCGCTTCTTCGCCTCCGAGAGGCAGAGATCGCGGTTGCTTGGAAGAGGCGAAGAACGAAGCCGCAAAGAAGCGGGCTTGCGTGCCAAGCCTTCCGACTGCTGGAGGACGGTGGCTGCCGCTCCCCTGCCTCTTGAATTCACTCTCGGCAAGCGAATGGAAAGCGTTCCAGGACAACTTGCCTGGGTTTTGACTTGGTCCTGATGCGTCCCACCTTGGCAAGTCTTGCTCGTCGCCAGAGGCTCCGAGATGCACAGAAGACGGTGGCAGCTGCTGAAAAGAAGGGCAGCGGTGAGTTTGTCGACAAGCAAGAACATAGGCAGCTGCCTGTGCTTGGGAAGGAGCAGCTGCCTGGTTTTGGCAATTGCCTTCACAGCGCCCAGAAGCCCGGTGCTCTGCTGCTTTGTTTTTCGCAGTCAGTCAATTGCACACTAGTGAAGCTGAGCCAGGCTCTTCAGCTTTGCTGCTTTTGAGCATCTGTGCTCCACTTATGCTCTGTGACATCTCTCGAGGTGGTTTGCCTCGGCCAGGCTGGGCAAGTGCCCGCTAGTACCTAGAGCTGGGCAGGAGAGGGCAGAGAGCACTTCCATCTGACAGCAGGTTGCAGATTGCCTCGGAAAGAGCCGTTGTCCTTGGAATGTGCAGCAAATCCTCTTTCTTTGCAAACCGCGGTTAGTGTGCAGTGCAGGTCCACTCTCCCCTTGCCAAATGGAGTGGGAAAGCTTTTCGCTAAGATAGAGACGACTAGAGAGGCAGAAGCGCGGCTCCGGAGCTATCCGGAGGAAAGTGCCGCTTCCCGGCGTCTTTCGGCTTGAAGCGGCGCTCCGGAGCGCTGCGCTGCCCGCTCTACTGAGCTGTGCGCGAATTAGCCGCTTCTTCGCCTCCGAGAGGCAGAGATCGCGGTTGCTTGGAAGAGGCGAAGAACGAAGCCGCAAAGAAGCGGGCTTGCGTGCCAAGCCTTCCGACTGCTGGAGGACGGTGGCTGCCGCTACCCTGCCTCTTGAATTCACTCTCGGCAAGCGAAAGGAAAGCGTTCCAGGACAACTTGCCTGGGTTTTGACTTGGTCCTGATGCGTCCCACCTTGGCAAGTCTTGCTCGTCGCCAGAGGCTCCGAGATGCACAGAAGACGGTGGCAGCTGCTGAAAAGAAGGGCAGCGGTGAGTTTGTCGACAAGCAAGAACATAGGCAGCTGCCTGTGCTTGGGAAGGAGCAGCTGCCTGGTTTTGGCAATTGCCTTCACAGCGCCCAGAAGCCGGTGCTCTGCTGCTTTGTTTTTCGCAGTCAGTCAATTGCAACACTAGTGAAGCTGAGCCAGGCTCTTCAGCTTTGCTGCTTTTGAGCATCTGTGCTCCACTTATGCTCTGTGACATCTCTCGAGGTGGTTTGCCTCGGCCAGGCTGGCAAGTGCCCGCTAGTACCTAGAGCTGGGCAGGAGAGGGCAGAGAGCACTTCCATCTGACAGCAGGTTGCAGATTGCCTCGGAAAGAGCCGTGTCCTTGGAATGTGCAGCAAATCCTCTTTCTTTGCAAACCGCGGTTAGTGTGCAGTGCAGGTCCACTCTCCCCTTGCCAAATGGAGTGGGAAAGCTTTTCGCTAAGATAGAGACGACTAGAGAGGCAGAAGCGCGGCTCCGGAGCTATCCGGAGGAAAGTGCCGCTTCCCGGCGTCTTTCGGCTTGAAGCGGCGCTCCGGAGCGCTGCGCTGCCGCTCTACTGAGCTGTGCGCGAATTAGCCGCTTCTTCGCCTCCGAGAGGCAGAGATCGCGGTTGCTTGGAAGAGGCGAAGAACGAAGCCGCAAAGAAGCGGGCTTGCGTGCCAAGCCTTCCGACTGCTGAGGACGGTGGCTGCCGCTCCCCTGCCTCTTGAATTCACTCTCGGCAAGCGAATGGAAAGCGTTCCAGGACAACTTGCCTGGGTTTTGACTTGGTCCTGATGCGTCCCACCTTGGCAAGTCTTGCTCGTCGCCAGAGGCTCCGAGATGCACAGAAGACGGTGGCAGCTGCTGAAAAGAAGGGCAGCGGTGAGTTTGTCGACAAGCAAGAACATAGGCAGCTGCCTGTGCTTGGGAAGGAGCAGCTGCCTGGTTTTGGCAATTGCCTTCACAGCGCCCAGAAGCCCGGTGCTCTGCTGCTTTGTTTTTCGCAGTCAGTCAATTGCACACTAGTCAAGCTGAGCCAGGCTCTTCAGCTTTGCTGCTTTTGAGCATCTGTGCTCCACTTATGCTCTGTGACATCTCTCGAGGTTGGTTTGCCTCGGCCAGGCTGGCAAGTGCCCGCTAGTACCTAGAGCTGGGCAGGAGAGGGCAGAGAGCACTTCCATCTGACAGCAGGTTGCAGATTGCCTCGGAAAGAGCCGTGTCCTTGGAATGTGCAGCAAATCCTCTTTCTTTGCAAACCGCGGTTAGTGTGCAGTGCAGGTCCACTCTCCCCTTGCCAAATGGAGTGGGAAAGCTTTTCGCTAAGATAGAGACGACTAGAGAGGCAGAAGCGCGGCTCCGGAGCTATCCGGAGGAAAGTCCCTGTTCCCGGCGTCTTTCGGCTTGAAGCGGCGCTCCGGAGCGCTGCGCTGCCGCTCTACTGAGCTGTGCGCGAATTAGCCGCTTCTTCGCCTCCGAGAGGCAGAGATCGTGGTTGCTTGGAAGAGGCGAAGAACGAAGCCGCAAAGAAGCGGGCTTGCGTGCCAAGCCTTCCGACTGCTGGAGGACGGTGGCTGCCGCTCTCCTGCCTCTTGAATTCACTCTCGGCAAGCGAAAGGAAAGCGTTCCAGGACAACTTGCCTGGGTTTTGACTTGGTCCTGATGCGTCCCACCTTGGCAAGTCTTGCTCGTCGCCAGAGGCTCCGAGATGCACAGAAGACGGTGGCAGCTGCTGAAAAGAAGGGCAGCGGTGAGTTTGTCGACAAGCAAGAACATAGGCAGCTGCCTGTGCTTGGGAAGGAGCAGCTGCCTGGTTTTGGCAATTGCCTTCACAGCGCCCAGAAGCCCGGTGCTCCTGCTGCTTTGTTTTTCGCAGTCAGTCAATTGCACACTAGTGAAGCTGAGCCAGGCTCTTCAGCTTTGCTGCTTTTGAGCATCTGTGCTCCACTTATGC
>NW_027099977.1:0-52038 GCF_031753505.1 Anomalospiza imberbis
CGGAGCGCTCCGCTGCTGCTCTACTGAGCTGTGCGCGAATTAGCCGCTTCTTCGCCTCCGAGAAGCAGAGATCGCGGTTGCTTGGAAGAGGCGAAGAACGAAGCCGCAAAGAAGCGGGCTTGTGTGCCAAGCCTTCCGACTGCTGGAGGACGGTGGCTGCCGCTCTCCTGCCTCTTGAATTCACTCTCGGCAAGCGAATGGAAAGCGTTCCAGGACAACTTGCCTGGGTTTTGACTTGGTCCTGATGCCTCCCACCTTGGCAAGTCTTGCTCGTCGCCAGAGGCTCCGAGATGCACAGAAGACGGTGGCAGCTGCTGAAAAGAAGGGCAGCGGTGAGTTTGTCGACAAGCAAGAACATAGGCAGCTGCCTGTGCTTGGGAAGGAGCAGCTGCCTGGTTTTGGCAATTGCCTTCACAGCGCCCAGAAGCCCGGTGCTCTGCTGCTTTGTTTTTCGCAGTCAGTCAATTGCACACTAGTCAAGCTGAGCCAGGCTCTTCAGCTTTGCTGCTTTTGAGCATCTGTGCTCCACTTATGCTCTGTGACATCTCTGGAGGTTGTTTGCCTCGGCCAGGCTGGAAAGTGCCCGCTAGTACCTAGAGCTGGGCAGGAGAGGGCAGAGAGCACTTCCATCTGACAGCAGGTTGCAGATTGCCTCGGAAAGAGCCGTGTCCTTGGAATGTGCAGCAAATCCTCTTTCTTTGCAAACCGCGGTTAGTGTGCAGTGCAGGTACGCTCTCCCCTTGCCAACTGGAGTGGGAAAGCTTTTCGCTAAGCTAGAGATGACTAGAGAAGCAGAAGCGCGGCTCCGGAGCTATCCGGAGGAAAGTGCCGCTTCCCGGCGTCTTTCGGCTTGAAGCGGCGCTCCGGAGCGCTGCGCTGCCGCTCTACTGAGCTGTGCGCGAATTAGCCGCTTCTTCGCCTCCGAGAAGCAGAGATCGCGGTTGCTTGGAAGAGGCGAAGAACGAAGCCGCAAAGAAGCGGGCTTGTGTGCCAAGCCTTCCGACTGCTGGAGGACGGTGGCTGCCGCTCTCCTGCCTCTTGAATTCACTCTCGGCAAGCGAATGGAAAGCGTTCCAGGACAACTTGCCTGGGTTTTGACTTGGTCCTGATGCCTCCCACCTTGGCAAGTCTTGCTCGTCGCCAGAGGCTCCGAGATGCACAGAAGACGGTGGCAGCTGCTGAAAAGAAGGGCAGCGGTGAGTTTGTCGACAAGCAAGAACATAGGCAGCTGCCTGTGCTTAGGAAGGAGCAGCTGCCTGGTTTTGGCAATTGCCTTCACAGCGCCCAGAAGCCCGGTGCTCTGCTGCTTTGTTTTTCGCAGTCAGTCAATTGCACACTACTGAAGCTGAGCCAGGCTCTTCAGCTTTGCTGCTTTTGAGCATCTGTGCTCCACTTATGCTCTGTGACATCTCTGGAGGTTGTTTGCCTCGGCCAGGCTGGAAAGTGCCCGCTAGTACCTAGAGCTGGGCAGGAGAGGGCAGAGAGCACTTCCATCTGACAGCAGGTTGCAGATTGCCTCGGAAAGAGCCGTGTCCTTGGAATGTGCAGCAAATCCTCTTTCTTTGCAAACCGCGGTTAGTGTGCAGTGCAGGTACGCTCTCCCCTAGCCAACTGGAGTGGGAAAGCTTTTCGCTAAGCTAGAGATGACTAGAGAAGCGGAAGCGCGGCTCCGGAGCTATCCGGAGGAAAGTGCCGCTTCCCGGCGTCTTTCGGCTTGAAGCGGCGCTCCGGAGCGCTGCGCTGCCGCTCTACTGAGCTGTGCGCGAATTAGCCGCTTCTTCGCCTCCGAGAAGCAGAGATCGCGGTTGCTTGGAAGAGGCGAAGAACGAAGCCGCAAAGAAGCGGGCTTGTGTGCCAAGCCTTCCGACTGCTGGAGGACGGTGGCTGCCGCTCTCCTGCCTCTTGAATTCACTCTCGGCAAGCGAATGGAAAGCGTTCCAGGACAACTTGCCTGGGTTTTGACTTGGTCCTGATGCCTCCCACCTTGGCAAGTCTTGCTCGTCGCCAGAGGCTCCGAGATGCACAGAAGACGGTGGCAGCTGCTGAAAAGAAGGGCAGCGGTGAGTTTGTCGACAAGCAAGAACATAGGCAGCTGCCTGTGCTTGGGAAGGAGCAGCTGCCTGGTTTTGGCAATTGCCTTCACAGCGCCCAGAAGCCCGGTGCTCTGCTGCTTTGTTTTTCGCAGTCAGTCAATTGCACACTAGTGAAGCTGAGCCAGGCTCTTCAGCTTTGCTGCTTTTGAGCATCTGTGCTCCACTTATGCTCTGTGACATCTCTGGAGGTTGTTTGCCTCGGCCAGGCTGGAAAGTGCCCGCTAGTACCTAGAGCTGGGCAGGAGAGGGCAGAGAGCACTTCCATCTGACAGCAGGTTGCAGATTGCCTCGGAAAGAGCCGTGTCCTTGGAATGTGCAGCAAATCCTCTTTCTTTGCAAACCGCGGTTAGTGTGCAGTGCAGGTACGCTCTCCCCTTGCCAACTGGAGTGGGAAAGCTTTTCGCTAAGCTAGAGATGACTAGAGAAGCAGAAGCGCGGCTCCGGAGCTATCCGGAGGAAAGTGCCGCTTCCCGGCGTCTTTCGGCTTGAAGCGGCGCTCCGGAGCGCTGCGCTGCCGCTCTACTGAGCTGTGCGCGAATTAGCCGCTTCTTCGCCTCCGAGAAGCAGAGATCGCGGTTGCTTGGAAGAGGCGAAGAACGAAGCCGCAAAGAAGCGGGCTTGTGTGCCAAGCCTTCCGACTGCTGGAGGACGGTGGCTGCCGCTCTCCTGCCTCTTGAATTCACTCTCGGCAAGCGAATGGAAAGCGTTCCAGGACAACTTGCCTGGGTTTTGACTTGGTCCTGATGCCTCCCACCTTGGCAAGTCTTGCTCGTCGCCAGAGGCTCCGAGATGCACAGAAGACGGTGGCAGCTGCTGAAAAGAAGGGCAGCGGTGAGTTTGTCGACAAGCAAGAACATAGGCAGCTGCCTGTGCTTGGGAAGGAGCAGCTGCCTGGTTTTGGCAATTGCCTTCACAGCGCCCAGAAGCCCGGTGCTCTGCTGCTTTGTTTTTCGCAGTCAGTCAATTGCACACTAGTGAAGCTGAGCCAGGCTCTTCAGCTTTGCTGCTTTTGAGCATCTGTGCTCCACTTATGCTCTGTGACATCTCTGGAGGTTGTTTGCCTCGGCCAGGCTGGAAAGTGCCCGCTAGTACCTAGAGCTGGGCAGGAGAGGGCAGAGAGCACTTCCATCTGACAGCAGGTTGCAGATTGCCTCGGAAAGAGCCGTGTCCTTGGAATGTGCAGCAAATCCTCTTTCTTTGCAAACCGCGGTTAGTGTGCAGTGCAGGTACGCTCTCCCCTTGCCAACTGGAGTGGGAAAGCTTTTCGCTAAGCTAGAGATGACTAGAGAAGCAGAAGCGCGGCTCCGGAGCTATCCGGAGGAAAGTGCCGCTTCCCGGCGTCTTTCGGCTTGAAGCGGCGCTCCGGAGCGCTGCGCTGCCGCTCTACTGAGCTGTGCGCGAATTAGCCGCTTCTTCGCCTCCGAGAAGCAGAGATCGCGGTTGCTTGGAAGAGGCGAAGAACGAAGCCGCAAAGAAGCGGGCTTGTGTGCCAAGCCTTCCGACTGCTGGAGGACGGTGGCTGCCGCTCTCCTGCCTGTTGAATTCACTCTCGGCAAGCGAATGGAAAGCGTTCCAGGACAACTTGCCTGGGTTTTGACTTGGTCCTGATGCCTCCCACCTTGGCAAGTCTTGCTCGTCGCCAGAGGCTCCGAGATGCACAGAAGACGGTGGCAGCTGCTGAAAAGAAGGGCAGCGGTGAGTTTGTCGACAAGCAAGAACATAGGCAAGCTGCCTGTGCTTGGGAAGGAGCAGCTGCCTGGTTTTGGCAATTGCCTTCACAGCGCCCAGAAGCCCGGTGCTCTGCTGCTTTGTTTTTCGCAGTCAGTCAATTGCACACTAGTGAAGCTGAGCCAGGCTCTTCAGCTTTGCTGCTTTTGAGCATCTGTGCTCCACTTATGCTCTGTGACATCTCTGGAGGTTGTTTGCCTCGGCCAGGCTGGAAAGTGCCCGCTAGTACCTAGAGCTGGGCAGGAGAGGGCAGAGAGCACTTCCATCTGACAGCAGGTTGCAGATTGCCTCGGAAAGAGCCGTGTCCTTGGAATGTGCAGCAAATCCTCTTTCTTTGCAAACCGCGGTTAGTGTGCAGTGCAGGTACGCTCTCCCCTTGCCAACTGGAGTGGGAAAGCTTTTCGCTAAGCTAGAGATGACTAGAGAAGCAGAAGCGCGGCTCCGGAGCTATCCGGAGGAAAGTGCCGCTTCCCGGCGTCTTTCGGCTTGAAGCGGCGCTCCGGAGCGCTGCGCTGCCGCTCTACTGAGCTGTGCGCGAATTAGCCGCTTCTTCGCCTCCGAGAAGCAGAGATCGCGGTTGCTTGGAAGAGGCGAAGAACGAAGCCGCAAAGAAGCGGGCTTGTGTGCCAAGCCTTCCGACTGCTGGAGGACGGTGGCTGCCGCTCTCCTGCCTCTTGAATTCACTCTCGGCAAGCGAATGGAAAGCGTTCCAGGACAACTTGCCTGGGTTTTGACTTGGTCCTGATCCGTCCCACCTTGGCAAGTCTTGCTCGTCGCCAGAGGCTCCGAGATGCACAGAAGACGGTGGCAGCTGCTGAAAAGAAGGGCAGCGGTGAGTTTGTCGACAAGCAAGAACATAGGCAGCTGCCTGTGCTTGGGAAGGAGCAGCTGCCTGGTTTTGGCAATTGCCTTCACAGCGCCCAGAAGCCCGGTGCTCTGCTGCTTTGTTTTTCGCAGTCAGTCAATTGCACACTACTGAAGCTGAGCCAGGCTCTTCAGCTTTGCTGCTTTTGAGCATCTGTGCTCCACTTATGCTCTGTGACATCTCTGGAGGTTGTTTGCCTCGGCCAGGCTGGAAAGTGCCCGCTAGTACCTAGAGCTGGGCAGGAGAGGGCAGAGAGCACTTCCATCTGACAGCAGGTTGCAGATTGCCTCGGAAAGAGCCGTGTCCTTGGAATGTGCAGCAAATCCTCTTTCTTTGCAAACCGCGGTTAGTGTGCAGTGCAGGTACACTCTCCCCTTGCCAACTGGAGTGGGAAAGCTTTTCGCTAAGCTAGAGATGACTAGAGAAGCAGAAGCGCGGCTCCGGAGCTATCCGGAGGAAAGTGCCGCTTCCCGGCGTCTTTCGGCTTGAAGCGGCGCTCCGGAGCGCTGCGCTGCCGCTCTACTGAGCTGTGCGCGAATTAGCCGCTTCTTCGCCTCCGAGAAGCAGAGATCGCGGTTGCTTGGAAGAGGCGAAGAACGAAGCCGCAAAGAAGCGGGCTTGTGTGCCAAGCCTTCCGACTGCTGGAGGACGGTGGCTGCCGCTCTCCTGCCTCTTGAATTCACTCTCGGCAAGCGAATGGAAAGCGTTCCAGGACAACTTGCCTGGGTTTTGACTTGGTCCTGATGCCTCCCACCTTGGCAAGTCTTGCTCGTCGCCAGAGGCTCCGAGATGCACAGAAGACGGTGGCAGCTGCTGAAAAGAAGGGCAGCGGTGAGTTTGTCGACAAGCAAGAACATAGGCAGCTGCCTGTGCTTAGGAAGGAGCAGCTGCCTGGTTTTGGCAATTGCCTTCACAGCGCCCAGAAGCCCGGTGCTCTGCTGCTTTGTTTTTCGCAGTCAGTCAATTGCACACTACTGAAGCTGAGCCAGGCTCTTCAGCTTTGCTGCTTTTGAGCATCTGTGCTCCACTTATGCTCTGTGACATCTCTGGAGGTTGTTTGCCTCGGCCAGGCTGGAAAGTGCCCGCTAGTACCTAGAGCTGGGCAGGAGAGGGCAGAGAGCACTTCCATCTGACAGCAGGTTGCAGATTGCCTCGGAAAGAGCCGTGTCCTTGGAATGTGCAGCAAATCCTCTTTCTTTGCCAACCGCACTTAGTGTGCAGTGCAGGTACGCTCTCCCCTTGCCAACTGGAGTGGGAAAGCTTTTCGCTAAGCTAGAGATGACTAGAGAAGCAGAAGCGCGGCTCCGGAGCTATCCGGAGGAAAGTGCCGCTTCCCGGCGTCTTTCGGCTTGAAGCGGCGCTCCGGAGCGCTCCGCTGCCGCTCTACTGAGCTGTGCGCGAATTAGCCGCTTCTTCGCCTCCGAGAAGCAGAGATCGCGGTTGCTTGGAAGAGGCGAAGAACGAAGCCGCAAAGAAGCGGGCTTGTGTGCGAAGCCTTCCGACTGCTGGAGGACGGTGGCTGCCGCTCTCCTGCCTGTTGAATTCACTCTCGGCAAGCGAATGGAAAGCGTTCCAGGACAACTTGCCTGGGTTTTGACTTGGTCCTGATGCCTCCCACCTTGGCAAGTCTTGCTCGTCGCCAGAGGCTCCGAGATGCACAGAAGACGGTGGCAGCTGCTGAAAAGAAGGGCAGCGGTGAGTTTGTCGACAAGCAAGAACATAGGCAGCTGCCTGTGCTTGGGAAGGAGCAGCTGCCTGGTTTTGGCAATTGCCTTCACAGCGCCCAGAAGCCCGGTGCTCTGCTGCTTTGTTTTTCGCAGTCAGTCAATTGCACACTAGTCAAGCTGAGCCAGGCTCTTCAGCTTTGCTGCTTTTGAGCATCTGTGCTCCACTTATGTTCTGTGACATCTCTGGAGGTTGTTTGCCTCGGCCAGGCTGGAAAGTGCCCGCTAGTACCTAGAGCTGGGCAGGAGAGGGCAGAGAGCACTTCCATCTGACAGCAGGTTGCAGATTGCCTCGGAAAGAGCCGTGTCCTTGGAATGTGCAGCAAATCCTCTTTCTTTGCAAACCGCGGTTAGTGTGCAGTGCAGGTACGCTCTCCCCTTGCCAACTGGAGTGGGAAAGCTTTTCGCTAAGCTAGAGATGACTAGAGAAGCAGAAGCGCGGCTCCGGAGCTATCCGGGGGAAAGTGCCGCTTCCCGGCGTCTTTCGGCTTGAAGCGGCGCTCCGGAGCGCTCCGCTGCTGCTCTACTGAGCTGTGCGCGAATTAGCCGCTTCTTCGCCTCCGAGAAGCAGAGATCGCGCTTGCTTGGAAGAGGCGAAGAACGAAGCCGCAAAGAAGCGGGCTTGTGTGCCAAGCCTTCCGACTGCTGGAGGACGGTGGCTGCCGCTCTCCTGCCTCTTGAATTCACTCTCGGCAAGCGAATGGAAAGCGTTCCAGGACAACTTGCCTGGGTTTTGACTTGGTCCTGATGCCTCCCACCTTGGCAAGTCTTGCTCGTCGCCAGAGGCTCCGAGATGCACAGAAGACGGTGGCAGCTGCTGAAAAGAAGGGCAGCGGTGAGTTTGTCGACAAGCAAGAACATAGGCAGCTGCCTGTGCTTGGGAAGGAGCAGCTGCCTGGTTTTGGCAATTGCCTTCACAGCGCCCAGAAGCCCGGTGCTCTGCTGCTTTGTTTTTCGCAGTCAGTCAATTGCACACTAGTCAAGCTGAGCCAGGCTCTTCAGCTTTGCTGCTTTTGAGCATCTGTGCTCCACTTATGCTCTGTGACATCTCTGGAGGTTGTTTGCCTCGGCCAGGCTGGAAAGTGCCCGCTAGTACCTAGAGCTGGGCAGGAGAGGGCAGAGAGCACTTCCATCTGACAGCAGGTTGCAGATTGCCTCGGAAAGAGCCGTGTCCTTGGAATGTGCAGCAAATCCTCTTTCTTTGCAAACCGCGGTTAGTGTGCAGTGCAGGTACGCTCTCCCCTTGCCAACTGGAGTGGGAAAGCTTTTCGCTAAGCTAGAGATGACTAGAGAAGCAGAAGCGCGGCTCCGGAGCTATCCGGAGGAAAGTGCCGCTTCCCGGCGTCTTTCGGCTTGAAGCGGCGCTCCGGAGCGCTGCGCTGCCGCTCTACTGAGCTGTGCGCGAATTAGCCGCTTCTTCGCCTCCGAGAAGCAGAGATCGCGGTTGCTTGGAAGAGGCGAAGAACGAAGCCGCAAAGAAGCGGGCTTGTGTGCCAAGCCTTCCGACTGCTGGAGGACGGTGGCTGCCGCTCTCCTGCCTGTTGAATTCACTCTCGGCAAGCGAATGGAAAGCGTTCCAGGACAACTTGCCTGGGTTTTGACTTGGTCCTGATGCCTCCCACCTTGGCAAGTCTTGCTCGTCGCCAGAGGCTCTGAGATGCACAGAAGACGGTGGCAGCTGCTGAAAAGAAGGGCAGCGGTGAGTTTGTCGACAAGCAAGAACATAGGCAGCTGCCTGTGCTTGGGAAGGAGCAGCTGCCTGGTTTTGGCAATTGCCTTCACAGCGCCCAGAAGCCCGGTGCTCTGCTGCTTTGTTTTTCGCAGTCAGTCAATTGCACACTAGTCAAGCTGAGCCAGGCTCTTCAGCTTTGCTGCTTTTGAGCATCTGTGCTCCACTTATGTTCTGTGACATCTCTGGAGGTTGTTTGCCTCGGCCAGGCTGGAAAGTGCCCGCTAGTACCTAGAGCTGGGCAGGAGAGGGCAGAGAGCACTTCCATCTGACAGCAGGTTGCAGATTGCCTCGGAAAGAGCCGTGTCCTTGGAATGTGCAGCAAATCCTCTTTCTCTGCAAACCGCGGTTAGTGTGCAGTGCAGGTACGCTCTCCCCTTGCCAACTGGAGTGGGAAAGCTTTTCGCTAAGCTAGAGATGACTAGAGAAGCAGAAGCGCGGCTCCGGAGCTATCCGGAGGAAAGTGCCGCTTCCCGGCGTCTTTCGGCTTGAAGCGGCGCTCCGGAGCGCTCCGCTGCTGCTCTACTGAGCTGTGCGCGAATTAGCCGCTTCTTCGCCTCCGAGAAGCAGAGATCGCGGTTGCTTGGAAGAGGCGAAGAACGAAGCCGCAAAGAAGCGGGCTTGTGTGCCAAGCCTTCCGACTGCTGGAGGACGGTGGCTGCCGCTCTCCTGCCTCTTGAATTCACTCTCGGCAAGC
The DNA here is from genome assembly GCF_031753505.1 of Anomalospiza imberbis. Classification (NCBI taxonomy): domain Eukaryota; kingdom Metazoa; phylum Chordata; class Aves; order Passeriformes; family Viduidae; genus Anomalospiza; species Anomalospiza imberbis. Next base: position 8,837 of record NW_027099977.1, read on the forward strand.
GAATGGAAAGCGTTCCAGGACAACTTGCCTGGGTTTTGACTTGGTCCTGATGCCTCCCACCTTGGCAAGTCTTGCTCGTCGCCAGAGGCTCCGAGATGCACAGAAGACGGTGGCAGCTGCTGAAAAGAAGGGCAGCGGTGAGTTTGTCGACAAGCAAGAACATAGGCAGCTGCCTGTGCTTGGGAAGGAGCAGCTGCCTGGTTTTGGCAATTGCCTTCACAGCGCCCAGAAGCCCGGTGCTCTGCTGCTTTGTTTTTCGCAGTCAGTCAATTGCACACTAGTCAAGCTGAGCCAGGCTCTTCAGCTTTGCTGCTTTTGAGCATCTGTGCTCCACTTATGCTCTGTGACATCTCTGGAGGTTGTTTGCCTCGGCCAGGCTGAAAGTGCCCGCTAGTACCTAGAGCTGGGCAGGAGAGGGCAGAGAGCACTTCCATCTGACAGCAGGTTGCAGATTGCCTCGGAAAGAGCCGTGTCCTTGGAATGTGCAGCAAATCCTCTTTCTTTGCAAACCGCGGTTAGTGTGCAGTGCAGGTACGCTCTCCCCCTTGCCAACTGGAGTGGGAAAGCTTTTCGCTAAGCTAGAGATGACTAGAGAAGCAGAAGCGCGGCTCCGGAGCTATCCGGAGGAAAGTGCCGCTTCCCGGCGTCTTTCGGCTTGAAGCGGCGCTCCGGAGCGCTGCGCTGCCGCTCTACTGAGCTGTGCGCGAATTAGCCGCTTCTTCGCCTCCGAGAAGCAGAGATCGCGGTTGCTTGGAAGAGGCGAAGAACGAAGCCGCAAAGAAGCGGGCTTGTGTGCCAAGCCTTCCGACTGCTGGAGGACGGTGGCTGCCGCTCTCCTGCCTCTTGAATTCACTCTCGGCAAGCGAATGGAAAGCGTTCCAGGACAACTTGCCTGGGTTTTGACTTGGTCCTGATGCCTCCCACCTTGGCAAGTCTTGCTCGTCGCCAGAGGCTCCGAGATGCACAGAAGACGGTGGCAGCTGCTGAAAAGAAGGGCAGCGGTGAGTTTGTCGACAAGCAAGAACATAGGCAGCTGCCTGTGCTTAGGAAGGAGCAGCTGCCTGGTTTTGGCAATTGCCTTCACAGCGCCCAGAAGCCCGGTGCTCTGCTGCTTTGTTTTTCGCAGTCAGTCAATTGCACACTACTGAAGCTGAGCCAGGCTCTTCAGCTTTGCTGCTTTTGAGCATCTGTGCTCCACTTATGCTCTGTGACATCTCTGGAGGTTGTTTGCCTCGGCCAGGCTGGAAAGTGCCCCGCTAGTACCTAGAGCTGGGCAGGAGAGGGCAGAGAGCACTTCCATCTGACAGCAGGTTGCAGATTGCCTCGGAAAGAGCCGTGTCCTTGGAATGTGCAGCAAATCCTCTTTCTTTGCAAACCGCGGTTAGTGTGCAGTGCAGGTACGCTCTCCCCTAGCCAACTGGAGTGGGAAAGCTTTTCGCTAAGCTAGAGATGACTAGAGAAGCGGAAGCGCGGCTCCGGAGCTATCCGGAGGAAAGTGCCGCTTCCCGGCGTCTTTCGGCTTGAAGCGGCGCTCCGGAGCGCTGCGCTGCCGCTCTACTGAGCTGTGCGCGAATTAGCCGCTTCTTCGCCTCCGAGAAGCAGAGATCGCGGTTGCTTGGAAGAGGCGAAGAACGAAGCCGCAAAGAAGCGGGCTTGTGTGCCAAGCCTTCCGACTGCTGGAGGACGGTGGCTGCCGCTCTCCTGCCTCTTGAATTCACTCTCGGCAAGCGAATGGAAAGCGTTCCAGGACAACTTGCCTGGGTTTTGACTTGGTCCTGATGCCTCCCACCTTGGCAAGTCTTGCTCGTCGCCAGAGGCTCCGAGATGCACAGAAGACGGTGGCAGCTGCTGAAAAGAAGGGCAGCGGTGAGTTTGTCGACAAGCAAGAACATAGGCAGCTGCCTGTGCTTGGGAAGGAGCAGCTGCCTGGTTTTGGCAATTGCCTTCACAGCGCCCAGAAGCCCGGTGCTCTGCTGCTTTGTTTTTCGCAGTCAGTCAATTGCACACTAGTGAAGCTGAGCCAGGCTCTTCAGCTTTGCTGCTTTTGAGCATCTGTGCTCCACTTATGCTCTGTGACATCTCTGGAGGTTGTTTGCCTCGGCCAGGCTGGAAAGTGCCCGCTAGTACCTAGAGCTGGGCAGGAGAGGGCAGAGAGCACTTCCATCTGACAGCAGGTTGCAGATTGCCTCGGAAAGAGCCGTGTCCTTGGAATGTGCAGCAAATCCTCTTTCTTTGCAAACCGCGGTTAGTGTGCAGTGCAGGTACGCTCTCCCCTTGCCAACTGGAGTGGGAAAGCTTTTCGCTAAGCTAGAGATGACTAGAGAAGCAGAAGCGCGGCTCCGGAGCTATCCGGAGGAAAGTGCCGCTTCCCGGCGTCTTTCGGCTTGAAGCGGCGCTCCGGAGCGCTGCGCTGCCGCTCTACTGAGCTGTGCGCGAATTAGCCGCTTCTTCGCCTCCGAGAAGCAGAGATCGCGGTTGCTTGGAAGAGGCGAAGAACGAAGCCGCAAAGAAGCGGGCTTGTGTGCCAAGCCTTCCGACTGCTGGAGGACGGTGGCTGCCGCTCTCCTGCCTCTTGAATTCACTCTCGGCAAGCGAATGGAAAGCGTTCCAGGACAACTTGCCTGGGTTTTGACTTGGTCCTGATGCCTCCCACCTTGGCAAGTCTTGCTCGTCGCCAGAGGCTCCGAGATGCACAGAAGACGGTGGCAGCTGCTGAAAAGAAGGGCAGCGGTGAGTTTGTCGACAAGCAAGAACATAGGCAGCTGCCTGTGCTTGGGAAGGAGCAGCTGCCTGGTTTTGGCAATTGCCTTCACAGCGCCCAGAAGCCCGGTGCTCTGCTGCTTTGTTTTTCGCAGTCAGTCAATTGCACACTAGTGAAGCTGAGCCAGGCTCTTCAGCTTTGCTGCTTTTGAGCATCTGTGCTCCACTTATGCTCTGTGACATCTCTGGAGGTTGTTTGCCTCGGCCAGGCTGGAAAGTGCCCGCTAGTACCTAGAGCTGGGCAGGAGAGGGCAGAGAGCACTTCCATCTGACAGCAGGTTGCAGATTGCCTCGGAAAGAGCCGTGTCCTTGGAATGTGCAGCAAATCCTCTTTCTTTGCAAACCGCGGTTAGTGTGCAGTGCAGGTACGCTCTCCCCTTGCCAACTGGAGTGGGAAAGCTTTTCGCTAAGCTAGAGATGACTAGAGAAGCAGAAGCGCGGCTCCGGAGCTATCCGGAGGAAAGTGCCGCTTCCCGGCGTCTTTCGGCTTGAAGCGGCGCTCCGGAGCGCTGCGCTGCCGCTCTACTGAGCTGTGCGCGAATTAGCCGCTTCTTCGCCTCCGAGAAGCAGAGATCGCGGTTGCTTGGAAGAGGCGAAGAACGAAGCCGCAAAGAAGCGGGCTTGTGTGCCAAGCCTTCCGACTGCTGGAGGACGGTGGCTGCCGCTCTCCTGCCTGTTGAATTCACTCTCGGCAAGCGAATGGAAAGCGTTCCAGGACAACTTGCCTGGGTTTTGACTTGGTCCTGATGCCTCCCACCTTGGCAAGTCTTGCTCGTCGCCAGAGGCTCCGAGATGCACAGAAGACGGTGGCAGCTGCTGAAAAGAAGGGCAGCGGTGAGTTTGTCGACAAGCAAGAACATAGGCAGCTGCCTGTGCTTGGGAAGGAGCAGCTGCCTGGTTTTGGCAATTGCCTTCACAGCGCCCAGAAGCCCGGTGCTCTGCTGCTTTGTTTTTCGCAGTCAGTCAATTGCACACTAGTGAAGCTGAGCCAGGCTCTTCAGCTTTGCTGCTTTTGAGCATCTGTGCTCCACTTATGCTCTGTGACATCTCTGGAGGTTGTTTGCCTCGGCCAGGCTGGAAAGTGCCCGCTAGTACCTAGAGCTGGGCAGGAGAGGGCAGAGAGCACTTCCATCTGACAGCAGGTTGCAGATTGCCTCGGAAAGAGCCGTGTCCTTGGAATGTGCAGCAAATCCTCTTTCTTTGCAAACCGCGGTTAGTGTGCAGTGCAGGTACGCTCTCCCCTTGCCAACTGGAGTGGGAAAGCTTTTCGCTAAGCTAGAGATGACTAGAGAAGCAGAAGCGCGGCTCCGGAGCTATCCGGAGGAAAGTGCCGCTTCCCGGCGTCTTTCGGCTTGAAGCGGCGCTCCGGAGCGCTGCGCTGCCGCTCTACTGAGCTGTGCGCGAATTAGCCGCTTCTTCGCCTCCGAGAAGCAGAGATCGCGGTTGCTTGGAAGAGGCGAAGAACGAAGCCGCAAAGAAGCGGGCTTGTGTGCCAAGCCTTCCGACTGCTGGAGGACGGTGGCTGCCGCTCTCCTGCCTCTTGAATTCACTCTCGGCAAGCGAATGGAAAGCGTTCCAGGACAACTTGCCTGGGTTTTGACTTGGTCCTGATCCGTCCCACCTTGGCAAGTCTTGCTCGTCGCCAGAGGCTCCGAGATGCACAGAAGACGGTGGCAGCTGCTGAAAAGAAGGGCAGCGGTGAGTTTGTCGACAAGCAAGAACATAGGCAGCTGCCTGTGCTTGGGAAGGAGCAGCTGCCTGGTTTTGGCAATTGCCTTCACAGCGCCCAGAAGCCCGGTGCTCTGCTGCTTTGTTTTTCGCAGTCAGTCAATTGCACACTACTGAAGCTGAGCCAGGCTCTTCAGCTTTGCTGCTTTTGAGCATCTGTGCTCCACTTATGCTCTGTGACATCTCTGGAGGTTGTTTGCCTCGGCCAGGCTGGAAAGTGCCCGCTAGTACCTAGAGCTGGGCAGGAGAGGGCAGAGAGCACTTCCATCTGACAGCAGGTTGCAGATTGCCTCGGAAAGAGCCGTGTCCTTGGAATGTGCAGCAAATCCTCTTTCTTTGCAAACCGCGGTTAGTGTGCAGTGCAGGTACACTCTCCCCTTGCCAACTGGAGTGGGAAAGCTTTTCGCTAAGCTAGAGATGACTAGAGAAGCAGAAGCGCGGCTCCGGAGCTATCCGGAGGAAAGTGCCGCTTCCCGGCGTCTTTCGGCTTGAAGCGGCGCTCCGGAGCGCTGCGCTGCCGCTCTACTGAGCTGTGCGCGAATTAGCCGCTTCTTCGCCTCCGAGAAGCAGAGATCGCGGTTGCTTGGAAGAGGCGAAGAACGAAGCCGCAAAGAAGCGGGCTTGTGTGCCAAGCCTTCCGACTGCTGGAGGACGGTGGCTGCCGCTCTCCTGCCTCTTGAATTCACTCTCGGCAAGCGAATGGAAAGCGTTCCAGGACAACTTGCCTGGGTTTTGACTTGGTCCTGATGCCTCCCACCTTGGCAAGTCTTGCTCGTCGCCAGAGGCTCCGAGATGCACAGAAGACGGTGGCAGCTGCTGAAAAGAAGGGCAGCGGTGAGTTTGTCGACAAGCAAGAACATAGGCAGCTGCCTGTGCTTAGGAAGGAGCAGCTGCCTGGTTTTGGCAATTGCCTTCACAGCGCCCAGAAGCCCGGTGCTCTGCTGCTTTGTTTTTCGCAGTCAGTCAATTGCACACTACTGAAGCTGAGCCAGGCTCTTCAGCTTTGCTGCTTTTGAGCATCTGTGCTCCACTTATGCTCTGTGACATCTCTGGAGGTTGTTTGCCTCGGCCAGGCTGGAAAGTGCCCGCTAGTACCTAGAGCTGGGCAGGAGAGGGCAGAGAGCACTTCCATCTGACAGCAGGTTGCAGATTGCCTCGGAAAGAGCCGTGTCCTTGGAATGTGCAGCAAATCCTCTTTCTTTGCAAACCGCGGTTAGTGTGCAGTGCAGGTACGCTCTCCCCTAGCCAACTGGAGTGGGAAAGCTTTTCGCTAAGCTAGAGATGACTAGAGAAGCGGAAGCGCGGCTCCGGAGCTAGCCGGAGGAAAGTGCCGCTTCCCGGCGTCTTTCGGCTTGAAGCGGCGCTCCGGAGCGCTGCGCTGCCGCTCTACTGAGCTGTGCGCGAATTAGCCGCTTCTTCGCCTCCGAGAAGCAGAGATCGCGGTTGCTTGGAAGAGGCGAAGAACGAAGCCGCAAAGAAGCGGGCTTGTGTGCCAAGCCTTCCGACTGCTGGAGGACGGTGGCTGCCGCTCTCCTGCCTCTTGAATTCACTCTCGGCAAGCGAATGGAAAGCGTTCCAGGACAACTTGCCTGGGTTTTGACTTGGTCCTGATGCCTCCCACCTTGGCAAGTCTTGCTCGTCGCCAGAGGCTCCGAGATGCACAGAAGACGGTGGCAGCTGCTGAAAAGAAGGGCAGCGGTGAGTTTGTCGACAAGCAAGAACATAGGCAGCTGCCTGTGCTTGGGAAGGAGCAGCTGCCTGGTTTTGGCAATTGCCTTCACAGCGCCCAGAAGCCCGGTGCTCTGCTGCTTTGTTTTTCGCAGTCAGTCAATTGCACACTAGTGAAGCTGAGCCAGGCTCTTCAGCTTTGCTGCTTTTGAGCATCTGTGCTCCACTTATGCTCTGTGACATCTCTCGAGGTTGTTTGCCTCGGCCAGGCTGGAAAGTGCCCGCTAGTACCTAGAGCTGGGCAGGAGAGGGCAGAGAGCACTTCCATCTGACAGCAGGTTGCAGATTGCCTCGGAAAGAGCCGTGTCCTTGGAATGTGCAGCAAATCCTCTTTCTTTGCAAACCGCGGTTAGTGTGCAGTGCAGGTACGCTCTCCCCCTTGCCAACTGGAGTGGGAAAGCTTTTCGCTAAGCTAGAGATGACTAGAGAAGCAGAAGCGCGGCTCCGGAGCTATCCGGAGGAAAGTGCCGCTTCCCGGCGTCTTTCGGCTTGAAGCGGCGCTCCGGAGCGCTGCGCTGCCGCTCTACTGAGCTGTGCGCGAATTAGCCGCTTCTTCGCCTCCGAGAAGCAGAGATCGCGGTTGCTTGGAAGAGGCGAAGAACGAAGCCGCAAAGAAGCGGGCTTGTGTGCCAAGCCTTCCGACTGCTGGAGGACGGTGGCTGCCGCTCTCCTGCCTCTTGAATTCACTCTCGGCAAGCGAATGGAAAGCGTTCCAGGACAACTTGCCTGGGTTTTGACTTGGTCCTGATGCCTCCCACCTTGGCAAGTCTTGCTCGTCGCCAGAGGCTCCGAGATGCACAGAAGACGGTGGCAGCTGCTGAAAAGAAGGGCAGCGGTGAGTTTGTCGACAAGCAAGAACATAGGCAGCTGCCTGTGCTTGGGAAGGAGCAGCTGCCTGGTTTTGGCAATTGCCTTCACAGCGCCCAGAAGCCCGGTGCTCTGCTGCTTTGTTTTTCGCAGTCAGTCAATTGCACACTAGTGAAGCTGAGCCAGGCTCTTCAGCTTTGCTGCTTTTGAGCATCTGTGCTCCACTTATGCTCTGTGACATCTCTGGAGGTTGTTTGCCTCGGCCAGGCTGGAAAGTGCCCGCTAGTACCTAGAGCTGGGCAGGAGAGGGCAGAGAGCACTTCCATCTGACAGCAGGTTGCAGATTGCCTCGGAAAGAGCCGTGTCCTTGGAATGTGCAGCAAATCCTCTTTCTTTGCAAACCGCGGTTAGTGTGCAGTGCAGGTACGCTCTCCCCTTGCCAACTGGAGTGGGAAAGCTTTTCGCTAAGCTAGAGATGACTAGAGAAGCAGAAGCGCGGCTCCGGAGCTATCCGGAGGAAAGTGCCGCTTCCCGGCGTCTTTCGGCTTGAAGCGGCGCTCCGGAGCGCTGCGCTGCCGCTCTACTGAGCTGTGCGCGAATTAGCCGCTTCTTCGCCTCCGAGAAGCAGAGATCGCGGTTGCTTGGAAGAGGCGAAGAACGAAGCCGCAAAGAAGCGGGCTTGTGTGCCAAGCCTTCCGACTGCTGGAGGACGGTGGCTGCCGCTCTCCTGCCTGTTGAATTCACTCTCGGCAAGCGAATGGAAAGCGTTCCAGGACAACTTGCCTGGGTTTTGACTTGGTCCTGATGCCTCCCACCTTGGCAAGTCTTGCTCGTCGCCAGAGGCTCCGAGATGCACAGAAGACGGTGGCAGCTGCTGAAAAGAAGGGCAGCGGTGAGTTTGTCGACAAGCAAGAACATAGGCAGCTGCCTGTGCTTGGGAAGGAGCAGCTGCCTGGTTTTGGCAATTGCCTTCACAGCGCCCAGAAGCCCGGTGCTCTGCTGCTTTGTTTTTCGCAGTCAGTCAATTGCACACTAGTGAAGCTGAGCCAGGCTCTTCAGCTTTGCTGCTTTTGAGCATCTGTGCTCCACTTATGCTCTGTGACACATCTCTGGAGGTTGTTTGCCTCGGCCAGGCTGGAAAGTGCCCGCTAGTAGCTAGAGCTGGGCAGGAGAGGGCAGAGAGCACTTCCATCTGACAGCAGGTTGCAGATTGCCTGGGAAAGAGCCGTGTCCTTGGAATGTGCAGCAAATCCTCTTTCTTTGCAAACCGCGGTTAGTGTGCAGTGCAGGTACGCTCTCCCCTTGCCAAATGGAGTGGGAAAGCTTTTCGCTGAGATAGAGATGACTAGAGAAGCAGAAGCGCGGTTCCGGAGCTATCCGGAGGAAAGTGCCGCTTCCCGGCGTCTTTCGGCTAGAAGCGGCGCTCCAGAGCGCTTTGCTGCCGCTTTACTGAGCTGTGCGCGAACTAGCCGCTTCTTCGCCTCTGAGAAGCAGAGATCGCGGTTGCTTGGAAGAGGCGAAGAACGAAGCCGCAAAGAAGCGGGCTTGTGTGCGAAGCCTTCCGACTGCCGGAGGACGGTGGCTGCCGCTCTCCTGCCTCTTGAATTCACTCTCGGCAAGCGAATGGAAAGCGTTCCAGGACAACTTGCCTGGGTTTTGACTTGGTCCTGATGCGTCCCACCTTGGCAAGTCTTGCTCGTCGCCAGAGGCTCCGAGATGCACAGAAGACGGTGGCAGCTGCTGAAAAGAAGGGCAGCGGTGAGTTTGTCGACAAGCAAGAACATAGGCAGCTGCCTGTGCTTGGGAAGGAGCAGCTGCCTGGTTTTGGCAATTGCCTTCACAGCGCCCAGAAGCCCGGTGCTCTGCTGCTTTGTTTTTCGCAGTCAGTCAATTGCACACTAGTGAAGCTGAGCCAGGCTCTTCAGCTTTGCTGCTTTTGAGCATCTGTGCTCCACTTATGCTCTGTGACATCTCTGGAGGTTGTTTGCCTCGGCCAGGCTGGAAAGTGCCCGCTAGTAGCTAGAGCTGGGCAGGAGAGGGCAGAGAGCACTTCCATCTGACAGCAGGTTGCAGATTGCCTGGGAAAGAGCCGTGTCCTTGGAATGTGCAGCAAATCCTCTTTCTTTGCAAACCGCGGTTAGTGTGCAGTGCAGGTACACTCTCCCCTTGCCAAATGGAGTGGGAAAGCTTTTCGCTAAGCTAGAGATGACTAGAGAAGCAGAAGCGCGGCTCCGGAGCTATCCGGAGGAAAGTGCCGCTTCCCGATGTCTTTCGGCTTGAATCGGCACTCCGGAGCGCTCCGCTGGCGCTCTACTGTGCTGTGCGCGAATTAGCCGCTTCTTCGCCTCCGAGAAGCAGGGATCGCGGTTGCTTGGAAGAGGCGAAGAACGAAGCCGCAAAGAAGCGGGCTTGTGTGCGAAGCCTTCCGACTGCCGGAGGACGGTGGCTGCCGCTCTCCTGCCTCTTGAATTCACTCTCGGCAAGCGAATGGAAAGCGTTCCAGGACAACTTGCCTGGGTTTTGACTTGGTCCTGATGCGTCCCACCTTGGCAAGTCTTGCTCGTCGCCAGAGGCTCCGAGATGCACAGAAGACGGTGGCAGCTGCTGAAAAGAAGGGCAGCGGTGAGTTTGTCGACAAGCAAGAACATAGGCAGCTGCCTGTGCTTGGGAAGGAGCAGCTGCCTGGTTTTGGCAATTGCCTTCACAGCGCCCAGAAGCCCGGTGCTCTGCTGCTTTGTTTTTCGCAGTCAGTCAATTGCACACTAGTGAAGCTGACCCAGGCTCTTCAGCTTTGCTGCTTTTGAGCATCTGTGCTCCACTTAGGCTCTGTGACATCTCTTGAGGTTGTTTGCCTCGCCCAGGCTGGAAAGTGCCCGCTAGTAGCTAGAGCTGGGCAGGAGAGAGCAGAGAGCACTTCCATCTGACAGCAGGTTGCAGATTGCCTCGGAAAGAGCCGTGTCCTTGGAATGTGCAGCAAATCCTCTTTCTTTGCAAACTGCGGTTAGTGTGCAGTGCAGGTACGCTCTCCCCTTGCCAAATGGAGTGGGAAAGCTTTTCGCTAAGCTAGAGATGACTAGAGAAGCAGAAGCGCGGCTCCGGAGCTATCCGGAGGAAAGTGCCGCTTCCCGATGTCTTTCGGCTTGAAGCGGCACTCCGGAGCGCTCTGCTGCCGCTCTACTGAGCTGTGCGCGAATTAGCCGCTTCTTCGCCTCCGAGAAGCAGGGATCGCGGTTGCTTGGAAGAGGCGAAGAACGAAGCCGCAAAGAAGCGGGCTTGTGTGCGAAGCCTTCCGACTGCCGGAGGACGGTGGCTGCCGCTCTCCTGCCTGTTGAATTCACTCTCGGCAAGCGAATGGAAAGTGTTCCAGGACAACTTGCCTGGGTTTTGACTTGGTCCTGATGCGTCCCACCTTGACAAGTCTTGCTCGTCGCCAGAGGCTCCGAGATGCACAGAAGACGGTGGCAGCTGCTGAAAAGAAGGGCAGCGGTGAGTTTGTCGACAAGCAAGAACATAGGCAGCTGCCTGTGCTTGGGAAGGAGCAGCTGCCTGGTTTTGGCAATTGCCTTCACAGCGCCCAGAAGCCCGGTGCTCTGCTGCTTTCTTTTTCGCAGTCAGTCAATTGCACACTAGTGAAGCTGAGCCAGGCTCTTCAGCTTTGCTGCTTTTGAGCATCTGTGCTCCACTTAGGCTCTGTGACATCTCTGGAGGTTGTTTGCCTCGGCCAGGCTGGAAAGTGCCCGCTAGTACCTAGAGCTGGGCAGGAGAGGGCAGAGAGCACTTCCAGCTCACAGCAGGTTGCAGATTGCCTCGGAAAGAGCCGTATCCTTGGAATGTGCAGCAAATCCTCTTTCTTTGCAAACCGCGGTTAGTGTGCAGTGCAGGTACGCTCTCCCCTTGCCAAATGGAGTGGGAAAGCTTTTCGCTGAGATAGAGATGACTAGAGAAGCAGAAGCGCGGCTCCGGAGCTATCCGGAGGAAAGTGCCGCTTCCCGGCGTCTTTCGGCTTGAAGCGGCGCTCCAGAGCGCTTTGCTGCCGCTTTACTGAGCTGTGCGCGAATTAGCCGCTTCTTCGCCTCTGAGAAGCAGAGATCGCGGTTGCTTGGAAGAGGCGAAGAACGAAGCCGCAAAGAAGCGGGCTTGTGTGCGAAGCCTTCCGACTGCCGGAGGACGGTGGCTGCCGCTCTCCTGCCTCTTGAATTCACTCTCGGCAAGCGAATGGAAAGCGTTCCAGGACAACTTGCCTGGGTTTTGACTTGGTCCTGATGCGTCCCACCTTGGCAAGTCTTGCTCGTCGCCAGAGGCTCCGAGATGCACAGAAGACGGTGGCAGCTGCTGAAAAGAAGGGCAGCGGTGAGTTTGTCGACAAGCAAGAACATAGGCAGCTGCCTGTGCTTGGGAAGGAGCAGCTGCCTGGTTTTGGCAATTGCCTTCACAGCGCCCAGAAGCCCGGTGCTCTGCTGCTTTGTTTTTCGCAGTCAGTCAATTGCACACTAGTGAAGCTGAGCCAGGCTCTTCAGCTTTGCTGCTTTTGAGCATCTGTGCTCCACTTAGGCTCTGTGACATCTCTCGAGGTTGTTTGCCTCGGCCAGGCTGGAAAGTGCCCGCTAGTACCTAGAGCTGGGCAGGAGAGGGCAGAAAGCACTTCCATCTGACAGCAGGTTGCAGATTGCCTCGGAAAGAGCCGTGTCCTTGGAATGTGCAGCAAATCCTCTTTCTTTGCAAACCGCGGTTAGTGTGCAGTGCAGGTACGCTCTCCCCTTGCCAAATGGAGTGGGAAAGCTTTTCGCTGAGATAGAGATGACTAGAGAAGCAGAAGCGCGGCTCCGGAGCTATCCGGAGGAAAGTGCCGCTTCCCGGCGTCTTTCGGCTTGAAGCGGCGCTCCAGAGCGCTTTGCTGCCGCTTTACTGAGCTGTGCGCGAATTAGCCGCTTCTTCGCCTCCGAGAAGCAGAGATCGCGGTTGCTTGGAAGAGGCGAAGAACGAAGCCGCAAAGAAGCGGGCTTGTGTGCCAAGCCTTCCGACTGCCGGAGGACGGTGGCTGCCGCTCTCCTGCCTCTTTAATTCACTCTCGGCAAGCGAATGGAAAGCGTTCCAGGACAACTTGCCTGGGTTTTGACTTGGTCCTGATGCGTCCCACCTTGGCAAGTCTTGCTCGTCGCCAGAGGCTCCGAGATGCACAGAAGACGGTGGCAGCTGCTGAAAAGAAGGGCAGCGGTGAGTTTGTCGACAAGCAAGAACATAGGCAGCTGCCTGTGCTTGGGAAGGAGCAGCTGCCTGGTTTTGGCAATTGCCTTCACAGCGCCCAGAAGCCCGGTGCTCTGCTGCTTTGTTTTTCGCAGTCAGTCAATTGCACACTAGTGAAGCTGAGCCAGGCTCTTCAGCTTTGCTGCTTTTGAGCATCTGTGCTCCACTTATGCTCTGTGACATCTCTGGAGGTTGTTTGCCTCGCCCAGGCTGGAAAGTGCCCGCTAGTAGCTAGAGCTGGGCAGGAGAGGGCAGAGAGCACTTCCAGCTCACAGCAGGTTGCAGATTGCCTCGGAAAGAGCCGTATCCTTGGAATGTGCAGCAAATCCTCTTTCTTTGCAAACCGCGGTTAGTGTGCAGTGCAGGTACGCTCTCCCCTTGCCAAATGGAGTGGGAAAGCTTTTCGCTGAGATAGAGATGACTAGAGAAGCAGAAGCGCGGCTCCGGAGCTATCCGGAGGAAAGTGCCGCTTCCCGGCGTCTTTCGGCTTGAAGCGGCGCTCCAGAGCGCTTTGCTGCCGCTTTACTGAGCTGTGCGCGAACTAGCCGCTTCTTCGCCTCCGAGAAGCAGAGATCGCGGTTGCTTGGAAGAGGCGAAGAACGAAGCCGCAAAGAAGCGGGCTTGTGTGCGAAGCCTTCCGACTGCCGGAGGACGGTGGCTGCCGCTCTCCTGCCTCTTGAATTCACTCTCGGCAAGCGAATGGAAAGCGTTCCAGGACAACTTGCCTGGGTTTTGACTTGGTCCTGATGCGTCCCACCTTGGCAAGTCTTGCTCGTCGCCAGAGGCTCCGAGATGCACAGAAGACGGTGGCAGCTGCTGAAAAGAAGGGCAGCGGTGAGTTTGTCGACAAGCAAGAACATAGGCAGCTGCCTGTGCTTGGGAAGGAGCAGCTGCCTGGTTTTGGCAATTGCCTTCACAGCGCCCAGAAGCCCGGTGCTCTGCTGCTTTGTTTTTCGCAGTCAGTCAATTGCACACTAGTGAAGCTGAGCCAGGCTCTTCAGCTTTGCTGCTTTTGAGCATCTGTGCTCCACTTAGGCTCTGTGACATCTCTCGAGGTTGTTTGCCTCGGCCAGGCTGGAAAGTGCCCGCTAGTACCTAGAGCTGGGCAGGAGAGGGCAGAAAGCACTTCCATCTGACAGCAGGTTGCAGATTGCCTCGGAAAGAGCCGTGTCCTTGGAATGTGCAGCAAATCCTCTTTCTTTGCAAACCGCGGTTAGTGTGCAGTGCAGGTACGCTCTCCCCTTGCCAAATGGAGTGGGAAAGCTTTTCGCTAAGCTAGAGATGACTAGAGAAGCAGAAGCGCGGCTCCGGAGCTATCCGGAGGAAAGTGCCGCTTCCCGATGTCTTTCGGCTTGAAGCGGCACTCCGGAGCGCTCTGCTGCCGCTCTACTGAGCTGTGCGCGAATTAGCCGCTTCTTCGCCTCCGAGAAGCAGGGATCGCGGTTGCTTGGAAGAGGCGAAGAACGAAGCCGCAAAGAAGCGGGCTTGTGTGCGAAGCCTTCCGACTGCCGGAGGACGGTGGCTGCCGCTCTCCTGCCTGTTGAATTCACTCTCGGCAAGCGAATGGAAAGCGTTCCAGGACAACTTGCCTGGGTTTTGACTTGGTCCTGATGCGTCCCACCTTGGCAAGTCTTGCTCGTCGCCAGAGGCTCCGAGATGCACAGAAGACGGTGGCAGCTGCTGAAAAGAAGGGCAGCGGTGAGTTTGTCGACAAGCAAGAACATAGGCAGCTGCCTGTGCTTGGGAAGGAGCAGCTGCCTGGTTTTGGCAATTGCCTTCACAGCGCCCAGAAGCCCGGTGCTCTGCTGCTTTGTTTTTCGCAGTCAGTCAATTGCACACTAGTGAAGCTGAGCCAGGCTCTTCAGCTTTGCTGCTTTTGAGCATCTGTGCTCCACTTATGCTCTGTGACATCTCTGGAGGTTGTTTGCCTCGGCCAGGCTGGAAAGTGCCCGCTAGTAGCTAGAGCTGGGCAGGAGAGGGCAGAGAGCACTTCCATCTGACAGCAGGTTGCAGATTGCCTCGGAAAGAGCCGTGTCCTTGGAATGTGCAGCAAATCCTCTTTCTTTGCAAACCGCGGTTAGTGTGCAGTGTAGGTACACTCTCCCCTTGCCAAATGGAGTGGGAAAGCTTTTCGCTAAGCTAGAGATGACTAGAGAAGCAGAAGCGCGGCTCCGGAGCTATCCGGAGGAAAGTGCCGCTTCCCGATGTCTTTCGGCTTGAAGCGGCACTCCGGAGCGCTCTGCTGCCGCTCTACTGAGCTGTGCGCGAATTAGCCGCTTCTTCGCCTCCGAGAAGCAGGGATCGCGGTTGCTTGGAAGAGGCGAAGAACGAAGCCGCAAAGAAGCGGGCTTGTGTGCCAAGCCTTCCGACTGCTGGAGGACGGTGGCTGCCGCTCTCCTGCCTGTTGAATTCACTCTCGGCAAGCGAATGGAAAGTGTTCCAGGACAACTTGCCTGGGTTTTGACTTGGTCCTGATGCGTCCCACCTTGACAAGTCTTGCTCGTCGCCAGAGGCTCCGAGATGCACAGAAGACGGTGGCAGCTGCTGAAAAGAAGGGCAGCGGTGAGTTTGTCGACAAGCAAGAACATAGGCAGCTGCCTGTGCTTGGGAAGGAGCAGCTGCCTGGTTTTGGCAATTGCCTTCACAGCGCCCAGAAGCCCGGTGCTCTGCTGCTTTGTTTTTCGCAGTCAGTCAATTGCACACTAGTGAAGTTGAGCCAGGCTCTTCAGCTTTGCTGCTTTTGAGCATCTGTGCTCCACTTATGCTCTGTGACATCTCTGGAGGTTGTTTGCCTCGGCCAGGCTGGAAAGTGCCCGCTAGTACCTAGAGCTGGGCAGGAGAGGGCAGAGAGCACTTCCATCTGACAGCAGGTTGCAGATTGCCTCGGAAAGAGCCGTGTCCTTGGAATGTGCAGCAAATCCTCTTTCTTTGCAAACCGCGGTTAGTGTGCAGTGCAGGTACGCTCTCCCCTTGCCAAATGGAGTGGGAAAGCTTTTCGCTAAGCTAGAGATGACTAGAGAAGCAGAAGCGCGGCTCCGGAGCTATCCGGAGGAAAGTGCCGCTTCCCGGCGTCTTTCGGCTTGAAGCGGCGCTCCGGAGCGCTGCGCTGCCGCTCTACTGAGCTGTGCGCGAATTAGCCGCTTCTTCGCCTCCGAGAAGCAGAGATCGCGGTTGCTTGGAAGAGGCGAAGAACGAAGCCGCAAAGAAGCGGGCTTGTGTGCCAAGCCTTCCGACTGCTGGAGGACGGTGGCTGCCGCTCTCCTGCCTCTTGAATTCACTCTCGGCAAGCGAATGGAAAGCGTTCCAGGACAACTTGCCTGGGTTTTGACTTGGTCCTGATGCCTCCCACCTTGGCAAGTCTTGCTCGTCGCCAGAGGCTCCGAGATGCACAGAAGACGGTGGCAGCTGCTGAAAAGAAGGGCAGCGGTGAGTTTGTCGACAAGCAAGAACATAGGCAGCTGCCTGTGCTTGGGAAGGAGCAGCTGCCTGGTTTTGGCAATTGCCTTCACAGCGCCCAGAAGCCCGGTGCTCTGCTGCTTTGTTTTTCGCAGTCAGTCAATTGCACACTAGTGAAGTTGAGCCAGGCTCTTCAGCTTTGCTGCTTTTGAGCATCTGTGCTCCACTTATGCTCTGTGACATCTCTGGAGGTTGTTTGCCTCGGCCAGGCTGGAAAGTGCCCGCTAGTACCTAGAGCTGGGCAGGAGAGGGCAGAGAGCACTTCCATCTGACAGCAGGTTGCAGATTGCCTCGGAAAGAGCCGTGTCCTTGGAATGTGCAGCAAATCCTCTTTCTTTGCAAACCGCGGTTAGTGTGCAGTGCAGGTACGCTCTCCCCTTGCCAAATGGAGTGGGAAAGCTTTTCGCTAAGCTAGAGATGACTAGAGAAGCAGAAGCGCGGCTCCGGAGCTATCCGGAGGAAAGTGCCGCTTCCCGGCGTCTTTCGGCTTGAAGCGGCGCTCCGGAGCGCTGCGCTGCCGCTCTACTGAGCTGTGCGCGAATTAGCCGCTTCTTCGCCTCCGAGAAGCAGAGATCGCGGTTGCTTGGAAGAGGCGAAGAACGAAGCCGCAAAGAAGCGGGCTTGTGTGCCAAGCCTTCCGACTGCTGGAGGACGGTGGCTGCCGCTCTCCTGCCTCTTGAATTCACTCTCGGCAAGCGAATGGAAAGCGTTCCAGGACAACTTGCCTGGGTTTTGACTTGGTCCTGATGTGTCCCACCTTGGCAAGTCTTGCTCGTCGCCAGAGGCTCCGAGATGCACCGAAGACGGTGGCAGCTGCTGAAAAGAAGGGCAGCGGTGAGTTTGTCGACAAGCAAGAACATAGGCAGCTGCCTGTGCTTGGGAAGGAACAGCTGCCTGGTTTTGGCAATTGCCTTCACAGCGCCCAGAAGCCCGGTGCTCTGCTGCTTTGTTTTTCACAGTCAGTCAATTGCACACTAGTGAAGCTGAGCCAGGCTCTTCAGCTTTGCTGCTTTTGAGCATCTGTGCTCCACTTATGCTCTGTGACATCTCTGGAGGTTGTTTGCCTCGGCCAGGCTGGAAAGTGCCCGCTAGTACCTAGAGCTGGGCAGGAGAGGGCAGAGAGCACTTCCATCTGACAGCAGGTTGCAGATTGCCTCGGAAAGAGCCGTGTCCTTGGAATGTGCAGCAAATCCTCTTTCTTTGCAAACCGCGGTTAGTGTGCAGTGCAGGTACGCTCTCCCCTTGCCAAATGGAGTGGGAAAGCTTTTCGCTAAGCTAGAGATGACTAGAGAAGCAGAAGCGCGGCTCCGGAGCTATCCGGAGGAAAGTGCCGTTTCCCGGCGTCTTTCGGCTTGAAGCGGCGCTCCGGAGCGCTTTGCTGCCGCTCTACTGAGCTGTGCGCGAATTAGCCGCTTCTTCGCCTCCGAGAGGCAGAGATCGCGGTTGCTTGGAAGAGGCGAAGAACGAAGCCACAAAGAAGCGGGCTTGTGTGCGAAGCCTTCAGACTGCTGGAGGACGGTGGCTGCCGCTCTCCTGACTGTTGAATTCACTCTCGGCAAGCGAATGGAAAGCGTTCCAGGACAACTTGCCTGGGTTTTGACTTGGTCCTGATGCCTCCCACCTTGGCAAGTCTTGCTCGTCGCCAGAGGCTCCGAGATGCACCGAAGACGGTGGCAGCTGCTGAAAAGAAGGGCAGCGGTGAGTTTGTCGACAAGCAAGAACATAGGCAGCTGCCTGTGCTTGGGAAGGAACAGCTGCCTGGTTTTGGCAATTGCCTTCACAGCGCCCAGAAGCCCGGTGCTCTGCTGCTTTGTTTTTCACAGTCAGTCAATTGCACACTAGTGAAGCTGAGCCAGGCTCTTCAGCTTTGCTGCTTTTGAGCATCTGTGCTCCACTTAGGCTCTGTGACATCTCTGGAGGTTGTTTGCCTCGCCCAGGCTGGAAAGTGCCCGCTAGTACCTAGAGCTGGGCAGGAGAGGGCAGAGAGCACTTCCATCTGACAGCAGGTTGCAGATTGCCTCGGAAAGAGCCGTGTCCTTGGAATGTGCAGCAAATCCTCTTTCTTTGCAAACCGCGGTTAGTGTGCAGTGCAGGTACGCTCTCCCCTTGCCAAATGGAGTGGGAAAGCTTTTCGCTAAGCTAGAGATGACTAGAGAAGCAGAAGCGCGGCTCCGGAGCTATCCGGAGGAAAGTGCCGCTTCCCGGCGTCTTTCGGCTTGAAGCGGCGCTCCGGAGCGATTTGCTGCCGCTCTACTGAGCTGTGCGCGAATTAGCCGCTTCTTCGCCTCCGAGAAGCAGAGATGGCGGTTGCTTGGAAGAGGCGAAGAACGAAGCCGCAGAGAAGCGGGCTTGTGTGCGAAGCCTTCCGACTGCCAGAGGACGGTGGCTGCCGCTCTCCTGCCTCTTGAATTCACTCTCGGCAAGCGAATGGAAAGCGTTCCAGGACAACTTGCCTGGGTTTTGACTTGGTCCTGATGCGTCCCACCTTGGCAAGTCTTGCTCGTCGCCAGAGGCTCCGAGATGCACCGAAGACGGTGGCAGCTGCTGAAAAGAAGGGCAGCGGTGAGTTTGTCGACAAGCAAGAACATAGGCAGCTGCCTGTGCTTGGGAAGGAGCAGCTGCCTGGTTTTGGCAATTGCCTTCACAGCGCCCAGAAGCCCGGTGCTCTGCTGCTTTGTTTTTCGCAGTCAGTCAATTGCACACTAGTGAAGCTGAGCCAGGCTCTTCAGCTTTGCTGCTTTTGAGCATCTGTGCTCCACTTAGGCTCTGTGACATCTCTCGAGGTTGTTTGCCTCGGCCAGGCTGGAAAGTGCCCGCTAGTACCTAGAGCTGGGCAGGAGAGGGCAGAGAGCACTTCCATCTGACAGCAGGTTGCAGATTGCCTCGGAAAGAGCCGTGTCCTTGGAATGTGCAGCAAATCCTCTTTCTTTGCAAACCGCGGTTAGTGTGCAGTGCAGGTACGCTCTCCCCTTGCCAAATGGAGTGGGAAAGCTTTTCGCTAAGCTAGAGATGACTAGAGAAGCAGAAGCGCGGCTCCGGAGCTATCCGGAGGAAAGTGCCGTTTCCCGGCGTCTTTCGGCTTGAAGCGGCGCTCCGGAGCGCTTTGCTGCCGCTTTACTGAGCTGTGCGCGAATTAGCCGCTTCTTCGCCTCCGAGAGGCAGAGATCGCGGTTGCTTGGAAGAGGCGAAGAACGAAGCCGCAAAGAAGCGGGCTTGTGTGCGAAGCCTTCAGACTGCTGGAGGACGGTGGCTGCCGCTCTCCTGCCTGTTGAATTCACTCTCGGCAAGCGAATGGAAAGCGTTCCAGGACAACTTGCCTGGGTTTTGACTTGGTCCTGATGCGTCCCACCTTGGCAAGTCTTGCTCGTCGCCAGAGGCTCCGAGATGCACCGAAGACGGTGGCAGCTGCTGAAAAGAAGGGCAGCGGTGAGTTTGTCGACAAGCAAGAACATAGGCAGCTGCCTGTGCTTGGGAAGGAGCAGCTGCCTGGTTTTGGCAATTGCCTTCACAGCGCCCAGAAGCCCGGTGCTCTGCTGCTTTGTTTTTCGCAGTCAGTCAATTGCACACTAGTGAAGCTGAGCCAGGCTCTTCAGCTTTGCTGCTTTTGAGCATCTGTGCTCCACTTATGCTCTGTGACATCTCTGGAGGTTGTTTGCCTCGCCCAGGCTGGAAAGTGCCCGCTAGTACCTAGAGCTGGGCAGGAGAGGGCAGAGAGCACTTCCATCTGACAGCAGGTTGCAGATTGCCTCGGAAAGAGCCGTGTCCTTGGAATGTGCAGCAAATCCTCTTTCTTTGCAAACCGCGGTTAGTGTGCAGTGCAGGTACGCTCTCCCCTTGCCAGCTGGAGTGGGAAAGCTTTTCGCTAAGATAGCGATGACTAGAGAAGCAGAAGCGCGGCTCCGGAGCTATCCGGAGGGGAAAGTGCCGCTTCCCGGCGTCTTTCGGCTTGAAGCGGCGCTCCGGAGCGCTTTGCTGCCGCTTTACTGAGCTGTGCGCGAATTAGCCGCTTCTTCGCCTCCGAGAAGCAGAGATGGCGGTTGCTTGGAAGAGGCGAAGAACGAAGCCGCAAAGAAGCGGGCTTGTGTGCGAAGCCTTCAGACTGCTGGAGGACGGTGGCTGCCGCTCTCCTGCCTGTTGAATTCACTCTCGGCAAGCGAATGGAAAGCGTTCCAGGACAACTTGCCTGGGTTTTGACTTGGTCCTGATGCGTCCCACCTTGGCAAGTCTTGCTCGTCGCCAGAGGCTCCGAGATGCACCGAAGACGGTGGCAGCTGCTGAAAAGAAGGGCAGCGGTGAGTTTGTCGACAAGCAAGAACATAGGCAGCTGCCTGTGCTTGGAAGGAGCAGCTGCCTGGTTTTGGCAATTGCCTTCACAGCGCCCAGAAGCCCGGTGCTCTGCTGCTTTGTTTTTCACAGTCAGTCAATTGCACACTAGTGAAGCTGAGCCAGGCTCTTCAGCTTTGCTGCTTTTGAGCATCTGTGCTCCACTTAGGCTCTGTGACATCTCTCGAGGTTGTTTGCCTCGGCCAGGCTGGAAAGTGCCCGCTAGTACCTAGAGCTGGGCAGGAGAGGGGCAGAGAGCACTTCCATCTGACACCAGGTTGCAGATTGCCTCGGAAAGAGCCGTGTCCTTGGAATGTGCAGCAAATCCTCTTTCTTTGCAAACCGCGGTTAGTGTGCAGTGCAGGTACGCTCTCCCCTTGCCAAATGGAGTGGGAAAGCTTTTCGCTAAGCTAGCGATGACTAGAGAAGCAGAAGCGCGGCTCCGGAGCTATCCGGAGGAAAGTGCCGCTTCCCGGCGTCTTTCGGCTTGAAGCGGCGCTCCGGAGCGCTTTGCTGCCGCTCTACTGAGCTGTGCGCGAATTAGCCGCTTCTTCGCCTCCGAGAAGCAGAGATCGCGGTTGCTTGGAAGAGGCGAAGAACGAAGCCGCAGAGAAGCGGGCTTGTGTGCGAAGCCTTCCGACTGCCAGAGGACGGTGGCTGCCGCTCTCCTGCCTCTTGAATTCACTCTCGGCAAGCGAATGGAAAGCGTTCCAGGACAACTTGCCTGGGTTTTGACTTGGTCCTGATGCCTCCCACCTTGGCAAGTCTTGCTCGTCGCCAGAGGCTCCGAGATGCACCGAAGACGGTGGCAGCTGCTGAAAAGAAGGGCAGCGGTGAGTTTGTCGACAAGCAAGAACATAGGCAGCTGCCTGTGCTTGGGAAGGAGCAGCTGCCTGGTTTTGGCAATTGCCTTCACAGCGCCCAGAAGCCCGGTGCTCTGCTGCTTTGTTTTTCGCAGTCAGTCAATTGCACACTAGTGAAGCTGAGCCAGGCTCTTCAGCTTTGCTGCTTTTGAGCATCTGTGCTCCACTTATGCTCTGTGACATCTCTGGAGGTTGTTTGCCTCGCCCAGGCTGGAAAGTGCCCGCTAGTACCTAGAGCTGGGCAGGAGAGGGCAGAGAGCACTTCCATCTGACAGCAGGTTGCAGATTGCCTCGGAAAGAGCCGTGTCCTTGGAATGTGCAGCAAATCCTCTTTCTTTGCAAACCGCGGTTAGTGTGCAGTGCAGGTACGCTCTCCCCTTGCCAGCTGGAGTGGGAAAGCTTTTCGCTAAGATAGCGATGACTAGAGAAGCAGAAGCGCGGCTCCGGAGCTATCCAAAGGAAAGTGCCGCTTCCCGGCGTCTTTCGGCTTGAAGCGGCGCTCCGGAGCGCTTTGCTGCCGCTTTACTGAGCTGTGCGCGAATTAGCCGCTTCTTCGCCTCCGAGAAGCAGAGATCGCGGTTTGCTTGGAAGAGGCGAAGAACGAAGCCGCAAAGAAGCGGGCTTGTGTGCGAAGCTTCCGACTGCCAGAGGACGGTGGCTTGCCGCTCTCCTGCCTCTTGAATTCACTCTCGGCAAGCGAATGGAAAGCGTTCCAGGACAACTTGCCTGGGTTTTGACTTGGTCCTGATGTGTCCCACCTTGGCAAGTCTTGCTCGTCGCCAGAGGCTCCGAGATGCACCGAAGACGGTGGCAGCTGCTGAAAAGAAGGGCAGCGGTGAGTTTGTCGACAAGCAAGAACATGGGCAGCTGCCTGTGCTTGGGAAGGAACAGCTGCCTGGTTTTGGCAATTGCCTTCACAGCGCCCAGAAGCCCGGTGCTCTGCTGCTTTGTTTTTTCACAGTCAGTCAATTGCACACTAGTGAAGCTGAGCCAGGCTCTTCAGCTTTGCTGCTTTTGAGCATCTGTGCTCCACTTATGCTCTGTGACATCTCTGGAGGTTGTTTGCCTCGCCCAGGCTGGCAAGTGCCCGCTAGTACCTAGAGCTGGGCAGGAGAGGGCAGAGAGCACTTCCATCTGACAGCAGGTTGCAGATTGCCTCGGAAAGAGCCGTGTCCTTGGAATGTGCAGCAAATCCTCTTTCTTTGCAAACCGCGGTTAGTGTGCAGTGCAGGTACGCTCTCCCCTTGCCAAATGGAGTGGGAAAGCTTTTCGCTAAGCTAGAGATGACTAGAGAAGCAGAAGCGCGGCTCCGGAGCTATCCGGAGGAAAGTGCCGTTTCCCGGCGTCTTTCGGCTTGAAGCGGCGCTCCGGAGCGCTTTGCTGCCGCTCTACTGAGCTGTGCGCGAATTAGCCGCTTCTTCGCCTCCGAGAAGCAGAGATGGCGGTTGCTTGGAAGAGGCGAAGAACGAAGCCGCAAAGAAGCGGGCTTGTGTGCGAAGCCTTCAGACTGCTGGAGGACGGTGGCTGCCGCTCTCCTGCCTCTTGAATTCACTCTCGGCAAGCGAATGGAAAGCGTTCCAGGACAACTTGCCTGGGTTTTGACTTGGTCCTGATGCGTCCCACCTTGGCAAGTCTTGCTCGTCGCCAGAGGCTCCGAGATGCACCGAAGACGGTGGCAGCTGCTGAAAAGAAGGGCAGCGGTGAGTTTGTCGACAAGCAAGAACATAGGCAGCTGCCTGTGCTTGGGAAGGAGCAGCTGCCTGGTTTTGGCAATTGCCTTCACAGCGCCCAGAAGCCTGGTGCTCTGCTGCTTTGTTTTTCACAGTCAGTCAATTGCACACTAGTGAAGCTGAGCCAGGCTCTTCAGCTTTGCTGCTTTTGAGCATCTGTGCTCCACTTAGGCTCTGTGACATCTCTCGAGGTTGTTTGCCTCGGCCAGGCTGGAAAGTGCCCGCTAGTACCTAGAGCTGGGCAGGAGAGGGCAGAGAGCACTTCCATCTGACAGCAGGTTGCAGATTGCCTCGGAAAGAGCCGTGTCCTTGGAATGTGCAGCAAATCCCTCTTTTCTTTGCAAACCGCGGTTAGTGTGCAGTGCAGGTACGCTCTCCCCTTGCCAAATGGAGTGGGAAAGCTTTTCGCTAAGCTAGAGATGACTAGAGAAGCAGAAGCGCGGCTCCGGAGCTATCCGGAAGAAAGTGCCGTTTCCCGGCGTCTTTCGGCTTGAAGCGGCGCTCCGGAGCGCTTTGCTGCCGCTCTACTGAGCTGTGCGCGAATTAGCCGCTTCTTCGCCTCCGAGAAGCAGAGATCGCGGTTGCTTGGAAGAGGCGAAGAACGAAGCCGCAAAGAAGCGGGCTTGTGTGCCAAGCCTTCCGACTGCCGGAGGACGGTGGCTGCCGCTCTCCTGCCTGTTGAATTCACTCTCGGCAAGCGAATGGAAAGCGTTCCAGGACAACTTGCCTGGGTTTTGACTTGGTCCTGATGTGTCCCACCTTGGCAAGTCTTGCTCGTCGCCAGAGGCTCCGAGATGCACCGAAGACGGTGGCAGCTGCTGAAAAGAAGGGCAGCGGTGAGTTTGTCGACAAGCAAGAACATAGGCAGCTGCCTGTGCTTGGGAAGGAGCAGCTGCCTGGTTTTGGGCAATTGCCTTCACAGCGCCCAGAAGCCCGGTGCTCTGCTGCTTTGTTTTTCGCAGTCAGTCAATTGCACACTAGTGAAGCTGAGCCAGGCTCTTCAGCTTTGCTGCTTTTGAGCATCTGTGCTCCACTTATGCTCTGTGACATCTCTGGAGGTTGTTTGCCTCGGCCAGGCTGGAAAGTGCCCGCTAGTACCTAGAGCTGGGCAGGAGAGGGCAGAGAGCACTTCCATCTGACAGCAGGTTGCAGATTGCCTCGGAAAGAGCCGTGTCCTTGGAATGTGCAGCAAATCCTCTTTCTTTGCAAACCGCGGTTAGTGTGCAGTGCAGGTACGCTCTCCCCTTGCCAAATGGAGTGGGAAAGCTTTTCGCTAAGCTAGAGATGACTAGAGAAGCAGAAGCGCGGCTCCGGAGCTATCCGGAAGAAAGTGCCGTTTCCCGGCGTCTTTCGGCTTGAAGCGGCGCTCCGGAGCGCTTTGCTGCCGCTCTACTGAGCTGTGCGCGAATTAGCCGCTTCTTCGCCTCCGAGAGGCAGAGATCGCGGTTGCTTGGAAGAGGCGAAGAACGAAGCCGCAAAGAAGCGGGCTTGTGTGCGAAGCCTTCAGACTGCTGGAGGACGGTGGCTGCCGCTCTCCTGCCTGTTGAATTCACTCTCGGCAAGCGAATGGAAAGCGTTCCAGGACAACTTGCCTGGGTTTTGACTTGGTCCTGATGCCTCCCACCTTGGCAAGTCTTGCTCGTCGCCAGAGGCTCCGAGATGCACCGAAGACGGTGGCAGCTGCTGAAAAGAAGGGCAGCGGTGAGTTTGTCGACAAGCAAGAACATAGGCAGCTGCCTGTGCTTGGGAAGGAACAGCTGCCTGGTTTTGGCAATTGCCTTCACAGCGCCCAGAAGCCCGGTGCTCTGCTGCTTTGTTTTTCACAGTCAGTCAATTGCACACTAGTGAAGCTGAGCCAGGCTCTTCAGCTTTGCTGCTTTTGAGCATCTGTGCTCCACTTAGGCTCTGTGACATCTCTCGAGGTTGTTTGCCTCGGCCAGGCTGGGAAAGTGCCCGCTAGTACCTAGAGCTGGGCAGGAGAGGGCAGAGAGCACTTCCATCTGACAGCAGGTTGCAGATTGCCTCGGAAAGAGCCGTGTCCTTGGAATGTGCAGCAAATCCTCTTTCTTTGCAAACCGCGGTTAGTGTGCAGTGCAGGTACGCTCTCCCCTTGCCAAATGGAGTGGGAAAGCTTTTCGCTAAGCTAGAGATGACTAGAGAAGCAGAAGCGCGGCTCCGGAGCTATCCGGAGGAAAGTGCCGCTTCCCGGCGTCTTTCGGCTTGAAGCGGCGCTCCGGAGCGCTTTGCTGCCGCTTTACTGAGCTGTGCGCGAATTAGCCGCTTCTTCGCCTCCGAGGAAGCAGAGATCGCGGTTGCTTGGAAGAGGCGAAGAACGAAGCCGCAAAGAAGCGGGCTTGTGTGCGAAGCCTTCCGACTGCCAGAGGACGGTGGCTGCCGCTCTCCTGCCTCTTGAATTCACTCTCGGCAAGCGAATGGAAAGCGTTCCAGGACAACTTGCCTGGGTTTTGACTTGGTCCTGATGCCTCCCACCTTGGCAAGTCTTGCTCGTCGCCAGAGGCTCCGAGATGCACCGAAGACGGTGGCAGCTGCTGAAAAGAAGGGCAGCGGTGAGTTTGTCGACAAGCAAGAACATGGGCAGCTGCCTGTGCTTGGGAAGGAACAGCTGCCTGGTTTTGGCAATTGCCTTCACAGCGCCCAGAAGCCCGGTGCTCTGCTGCTTTGTTTTTCACAGTCAGTCAATTGCACACTAGTGAAGCTGAGCCAGGCTTCTCAGCTTTGCTGCTTTTGAGCATCTGTGCTCCACTTATGCTCTGTGACATCTCTGGAGGTTGTTTGCCTCGGCCAGGCTGGAAAGTGCCCGCTAGTACCTAGAGCTGGGCAGGAGAGGGCAGAGAGCACTTCCATCTGACAGCAGGTTGCAGATTGCCTCGGAAAGAGCCGTGTCCTTGGAATGTGCAGCAAATCCTCTTTCTTTGCAAACCGCGGTTAGTGTGCAGTGCAGGTACGCTCTCCCCTTGCCAAATGGAGTGGGAAAGCTTTTCGCTAAGCTAGAGATGACTAGAGAAGCAGAAGCGCGGCTCCGGAGCTATCCGGAAGAAAGTGCCGTTTCCCGGCGTCTTTCGGCTTGAAGCGGCGCTCCGGAGCGCTTTGCTGCCGCTCTACTGAGCTGTGCGCGAATTAGCCGTTTCTTCGCCTCCGAGAGGCAGAGATCGCGGTTGCTTGGAAGAGGCGAAGAACGAAGCCGCAAAGAAGCGGGCTTGTGTGCGAAGCCTTCAGACTGCTGGAGGACGGTGGCTGCCGCTCTCCTGACTGTTGAATTCACTCTCGGCAAGCGAATGGAAAGCGTTCCAGGACAACTTGCCTGGGTTTTGACTTGGTCCTGATGCCTCCCACCTTGGCAAGTCTTGCTCGTCGCCAGAGGCTCCGAGATGCACCGAAGACGGTGGCAGCTGCTGAAAAGAAGGGCAGCGGTGAGTTTGTCGACAAGCAAGAACATAGGCAGCTGCCTGTGCTTGGGAAGGAACAGCTGCCTGGTTTTGGCAATTGCCTTCACAGCGCCCAGAAGCCCGGTGCTCTGCTGCTTTGTTTTTCACAGTCAGTCAATTGCACACTAGTGAAGCTGAGCCAGGCTCTTCAGCTTTGCTGCTTTTGAGCATCTGTGCTCCACTTAGGCTCTGTGACATCTCTCGAGGTTGTTTGCCTCGGCCAGGCTGGAAAGTGCCCGCTAGTACCTAGAGCTGGGCAGGAGAGGGCAGAGAGCACTTCCATCTGACAGCAGGTTGCAGATTGCCTCGGAAAGAGCCGTGTCCTTGGAATGTGCAGCAAATCCTCTTTCTTTGCAAACCGCGGTTAGTGTGCAGTGCAGGTACGCTCTCCCCTTGCCAAATGGAGTGGGAAAGCTTTTCGCTAAGCTAGAGATGACTAGAGAAGCAGAAGCGCGGCTCCGGAGCTATCCGGAGGAAAGTGCCGCTTCCCGGCGTCTTTCGGCTTGAAGCGGTGCTCCGGAGCGCTTTGCTGCCGCTCTACTGAGCTGTGCGCGAATTAGCCGCTTCTTCGCCTCCGAGAAGCAGAGATGGCGGTTGCTTGGAAGAGGCGAAGAACGAAGCCGCAAAGAAGCGGGCTTGTGTGCGAAGCCTTCAGACTGCTGGAGGACGGTGGCTGCCGCTCTCCTGCCTGTTGAATTCACTCTCGGCAAGCGAATGGAAAGCGTTCCAGGACAACTTGCCTGGGTTTTGACTTGGTCCTGATGCCTCCCACCTTGGCAAGTCTTGCTCGTCGCCAGAGGCTCCGAGATGCACCGAAGACGGTGGCAGCTGCTGAAAAGAAGGGCAGCGGTGAGTTTGTCGACAAGCAAGAACATAGGCAGCTGCCTGTGCTTGGGAAGGAGCAGCTGCCTGGTTTTGGCAATTGCCTTCACAGCGCCCAGAAGCCCGGTGCTCTGCTGCTTTGTTTTTCGCAGTCAGTCAATTGCACACTAGTGAAGCTGAGCCAGGCTCTTCAGCTTTGCTGCTTTTGAGCATCTGTGCTCCACTTAGGCTCTGTGACATCTCTGGAGGTTGTTTGCCTCGGCCAGGCTGGAAAGTGCCCGCTAGTACCTAGAGCTGGGCAGGAGAGGGCAGAGAGCACTTCCATCTGACAGCAGGTTGCAGATTGCCTCGGAAAGAGCCGTGTCCTTGGAATGTGCAGCAAATCCTCTTTCTTTGCAAACCGCGGTTAGTGTGCAGTGCAGGTACGCTCTCCCCTTGCCAAATGGAGTGGGAAAGCTTTTCGCTAAGCTAGAGATGACTAGAGAAGCAGAAGCGCGGCTCCGGAGCTATCCGGAAGAAAGTGCCGTTTCCCGGCGTCTTTCGGCTTGAAGCGGCGCTCCGGAGCGCTTTGCTGCCGCTCTACTGAGCTGTGCGCGAATTAGCCGCTTCTTCGCCTCCGAGAGGCAGAGATGGCGGTTGCTTGGAAGAGGCGAAGAACGAAGCCGCAAAGAAGCGGGCTTGTGTGCGAAGCCTTCAGACTGCTGGAGGACGGTGGCTGCCGCTCTCCTGCCTGTTGAATTCACTCTCGGCAAGCGAATGGAAAGCGTTCCAGGACAACTTGCCTGGGTTTTGACTTGGTCCTGATGCCTCCCACCTTGGCAAGTCTTGCTCGTCGCCAGAGGCTCCGAGATGCACCGAAGACGGTGGCAGCTGCTGAAAAGAAGGGCAGCGGTGAGTTTGTCGACAAGCAAGAACATAGGCAGCTGCCTGTGCTTGGGAAGGAACAGCTGCCTGGTTTTGGCAATTGCCTTCACAGCGCCCAGAAGCCCGGTGCTCTGCTGCTTTGTTTTTCACAGTCAGTCAATTGCACACTAGTGAAGCTGAGCCAGGCTCTTCAGCTTTGCTGCTTTTGAGCATCTGTGCTCCACTTAGGCTCTGTGACATCTCTGGAGGTTGTTTGCCTCGGCCAGGCTGGAAAGTGCCCGCTAGTACCTAGAGCTGGGCAGGAGAGGGCAGAGAGCACTTCCATCTGACAGCAGGTTGCAGATTGCCTCGGAAAGAGCCGTGTCCTTGGAATGTGCAGCAAATCCTCTTTCTTTGCAAACCGCGGTTAGTGTGCAGTGCAGGTACGCTCTCCCCTTGCCAACTGGAGTGGGAAAGCTTTTCGCTAAGATAGCGATGACTAGAGAAGCAGAAGCGCGGCTCCGGAGCTATCCGGAGGAAAGTGCCGCTTCCCGGCGTCTTTCGGCTTGAAGCGGCGCTCCGGAGCGCTTTGCTGCCGCTTTACTGAGCTGTGCGCGAATTAGCCGCTTCTTCGCCTCCGAGAAGCAGAGATCGCGGTTGCTTGGAAGAGGCGAAGAACGAAGCCGCAAAGAAGCGGGCTTGTGTGCGAAGCCTTCCGACTGCCAGAGGACGGTGGCTGCCGCTCTCCTGCCTCTTGAATTCACTCTCGGCAAGCGAATGGAAAGCGTTCCAGGACAACTTGCCTGGGTTTTGACTTGGTCCTGATGCGTCCCACCTTGGCAAGTCTTGCTCGTCGCCAGAGGCTCCGAGATGCACCGAAGACGGTGGCAGCTGCTGAAAAGAAGGGCAGCGGTGAGTTTGTCGACAAGCAAGAACATGGGCAGCTGCCTGTGCTTGGGAAGGAACAGCTGCCTGGTTTTGGCAATTGCCTTCACAGCGCCCAGAAGCCCGGTGCTCTGCTGCTTTGTTTTTCACAGTCAGTCAATTGCACACTAGTGAAGCTGAGCCAGGCTCTTCAGCTTTGCTGCTTTTGAGCATCTGTGCTCCACTTAGGCTCTGTGACATCTCTGGAGGTTGTTTGCCTCGGCCAGGCTGGAAAGTGCCCGCTAGTACCTAGAGCTGGGCAGGAGAGGGCAGAGAGCACTTCCATCTGACAGCAGGTTGCAGATTGCCTCGGAAAGAGCCGTGTCCTTGGAATGTGCAGCAAATCCTCTTTCTTTGCAAACCGCGGTTAGTGTGCAGTGCAGGTACGCTCTCCCCTTGCCAAATGGAGTGGGAAAGCTTTTCGCTAAGCTAGAGATGACTAGAGAAGCAGAAGCGCGGCTCCGGAGCTATCCGGAAGAAAGTGCCGTTTCCCGGCGTCTTTCGGCTTGAAGCGGCGCTCCGGAGCGATTTGCTGCCGCTCTACTGAGCTGTGCGCGAATTAGCCGCTTCTTCGCCTCCGAGAAGCAGAGATGGCGGTTGCTTGGAAGAGGCGAAGAACGAAGCCGCAAAGAAGCGGGCTTGTGTGCGAAGCCTTCAGACTGCTGGAGGACGGTGGCTGCCGCTCTCCTGCCTGTTGAATTCACTCTCGGCAAGCGAATGGAAAGCGTTCCAGGACAACTTGCCTGGGTTTTGACTTGGTCCTGATGCGTCCCACCTTGGCAAGTCTTGCTCGTCGCCAGAGGCTCCGAGATGCACCGAAGACGGTGGCAGCTGCTGAAAAGAAGGGCAGCGGTGAGTTTGTCGACAAGCAAGAACATAGGCAGCTGCCTGTGCTTGGGAAGGAGCAGCTGCCTGGTTTTGGCAATTGCCTTCACAGCGCCCAGAAGCCCGGTGCTCTGCTGCTTTGTTTTTCGCAGTCAGTCAATTGCACACTAGTGAAGCTGAGCCAGGCTCTTCAGCTTTGCTGCTTTTGAGCATCTGTGCCCCACTTATGCTCTGTGACATCTCTGGAGGTTGTTTGCCTCGCCCAGGCTGGAAAGTGCCCGCTAGTACCTAGAGCTGGGCAGGAGAGGGCAGAGAGCACTTCCATCTGACAGCAGGTTGCAGATTGCCTCGGAAAGAGCCGTGTCCTTGGAATGTGCAGCAAATCCTCTTTCTTTGCAAACCGCGGTTAGTGTGCAGTGCAGGTACGCTCTCCCCTTGCCAAAT
This sequence comes from Anomalospiza imberbis, assembly GCF_031753505.1. NCBI lineage: Eukaryota > Metazoa > Chordata > Aves > Passeriformes > Viduidae > Anomalospiza > Anomalospiza imberbis. The sequence goes on from NW_027099977.1 coordinate 38,780, forward strand.
GGAGTGGGAAAGCTTTTCGCTAAGCTAGAGATGACTAGAGAAGCAGAAGCGCGGCTCCGGAGCTATCCGGAAGAAAGTGCCGTTTCCCGGCGTCTTTCGGCTTGAAGCGGCGCTCCGGAGCGCTTTGCTGCCGCTCTACTGAGCTGTGCGCGAATTAGCCGCTTCTTCGCCTCCGAGAGGCAGAGATCGCGGTTGCTTGGAAGAGGCGAAGAACGAAGCCGCAAAGAAGCGGGCTTGTGTGCGAAGCCTTCCGACTGCCAGAGGACGGTGGCTGCCGCTCTCCTGCCTGTTGAATTCACTCTCGGCAAGCGAATGGAAAGCGTTCCAGGACAACTTGCTTGGGTTTTGACTTGGTCCTGATGCCTCCCACCTTGGCAAGTCTTGCTCGTCGCCAGAGGCTCCGAGATGCACCGAAGACGGTGGCAGCTGCTGAAAAGAAGGGCAGCGGTGAGTTTGTCGACAAGCAAGAACATAGGCAGCTGCCTGTGCTTGGGAAGGAACAGCTGCCTGGTTTTGGCAATTGCCTTCACAGCGCCCAGAAGCCCGGTGCTCTGCTGCTTTGTTTTTCACAGTCAGTCAATTGCACACTAGTGAAGCTGAGCCAGGCTCTTCAGCTTTGCTGCTTTTGAGCATCTGTGCTCCACTTAGGCTCTGTGACATCTCTCGAGGTTGTTTGCCTCGGCCAGGCTGGAAAGTGCCCGCTAGTACCTAGAGCTGGGCAGGAGAGGGCAGAGAGCACTTCCATCTGACAGCAGGTTGCAGATTGCCTCGGAAAGAGCCGTGTCCTTGGAATGTGCAGCAAATCCTCTTTCTTTGCAAACCGCGGTTAGTGTGCAGTGCAGGTACGCTCTCCCCTTGCCAAATGGAGTGGGAAAGCTTTTCGCTAAGCTAGAGATGACTAGAGAAGCAGAAGCGCGGCTCCGGAGCTATCCGGAGGAAAGTGCCGCTTCCCGGCGTCTTTCGGCTTGAAGCGGCGCTCCGGAGCGCTTTGCTGCCGCTCTACTGAGCTGTGCGCGAATTAGCCGCTTCTTCGCCTCCGAGAAGCAGAGATGGCGGTTGCTTGGAAGAGGCGAAGAACGAAGCCGCAAAGAAGCGGGCTTGTGTGCGAAGCCTTCAGACTGCTGGAGGACGGTGGCTGCCGCTCTCCTGCCTGTTGAATTCACTCTCGGCAAGCGAATGGAAAGCGTTCCAGGACAACTTGCCTGGGTTTTGACTTGGTCCTGATGCCTCCCACCTTGGCAAGTCTTGCTCGTCGCCAGAGGCTCCGAGATGCACCGAAGACGGTGGCAGCTGCTGAAAAGAAGGGCAGCGGTGAGTTTGTCGACAAGCAAGAACATAGGCAGCTGCCTGTGCTTGGGAAGGAGCAGCTGCCTGGTTTTGGCAATTGCCTTCACAGCGCCCAGAAGCCCGGTGCTCTGCTGCTTTGTTTTTCGCAGTCAGTCAATTGCACACTAGTGAAGCTGAGCCAGGCTCTTCAGCTTTGCTGCTTTTGAGCATCTGTGCTCCACTTATGCTCTGTGACATCTCTGGAGGTTGTTTGCCTCGGCCAGGCTGGAAAGTGCCCGCTAGTACCTAGAGCTGGGCAGGAGAGGGCAGAGAGCACTTCCATCTGACAGCAGGTTGCAGATTGGATCGGAAAGAGCCGTGTCCTTGGAATGTGCAGCAAATCCTCTTTCTTTGCAAACCGCGGTTAGTGTGCAGTGCAGGTACGCTCTCCCCTTGCCAAATGGAGTGGGAAAGCTTTTCGCTAAGCTAGAGATGACTAGAGAAGCAGAAGCGCGGCTCCGGAGCTATCCGGAGGAAAGTGCCGCTTCCCGGGGTCTTTCGGCTTGAAGCGGCGCTCCGGAGCGCTTTGCTGCCGCTCTACTGAGCTGTGCGCGAATTAGCCGCTTCTTCGCCTCCGAGAGGCAGAGATGGCGGTTGCTTGGAAGAGGCGAAGAACGAAGCCGCAAAGAAGCGGGCTTGTGTGCGAAGCCTTCAGACTGCTGGAGGACGGTGGCTGCCGCTCTCCTGCCTGTTGAATTCACTCTCGGCAAGCGAATGGAAAGCGTTCCAGGACAACTTGCCTGGGTTTTGACTTGGTCCTGATGCGTCCCACCTTGGCAAGTCTTGCTCGTCGCCAGAGGCTCCGAGATGCACCGAAGACGGTGGCAGCTGCTGAAAAGAAGGGCAGCGGTGAGTTTGTCGACAAGCAAGAACATAGGCAGCTGCCTGTGCTTGGGAAGGAGCAGCTGCCTGGTTTTGGCAATTGCCTTCACAGCGCCCAGAAGCCCGGTGCTCTGCTGCTTTGTTTTTCACAGTCAGTCAATTGCACACTAGTGAAGCTGAGCCAGGCTCTTCAGCTTTGCTGCTTTTGAGCATCTGTGCTCCACTTAGGCTCTGTGACATCTCTGGAGGTTGTTTGCCTCGGCCAGGCTGGAAAGTGCCCGCTAGTACCTAGAGCTGGGCAGGAGAGGGCAGAGAGCACTTCCATCTGACAGCAGGTTGCAGATTGCCTCGGAAAGAGCCGTGTCCTTGGAATGTGCAGCAAATCCTCTTTCTTTGCAAACCGCGGTTAGTGTGCAGTGCAGGTACGCTCTCCCCTTGCCAAATGGAGTGGGAAAGCTTTTCGCTAAGCTAGTGATGACTAGAGAAGCAGAAGCGCGGCTCCGGAGCTATCCGGAGGAAAGTGCCGCTTCCCGGCGTCTTTCGGCTTGAAGCGGCGCTCCGGAGCGCTTTGCTGCCGCTTTACTGAGCTGTGCGCGAATTAGCCGCTTCTTCGCCTCCGAGAAGCAGAGATCGCGGTTGCTTGGAAGAGGCGAAGAACGAAGCCGCAAAGAAGCGGGCTTGTGTGCGAAGCCTTCCGACTGCCAGAGGACGGTGGCTGCCGCTCTCCTGCCTGTTGAATTCACTCTCGGCAAGCGAATGGAAAGCGTTCCAGGACAACTTGCCTGGGTTTTGACTTGGTCCTGATGTGTCCCACCTTGGCAAGTCTTGCTCGTCGCCAGAGGCTCCGAGATGCACCGAAGACGGTGGCAGCTGCTGAAAAGAAGGGCAGCGGTGAGTTTGTCGACAAGCAAGAACATGGGCAGCTGCCTGTGCTTGGGAAGGAACAGCTGCCTGGTTTTGGCAATTGCCTTCACAGCGCCCAGAAGCCCGGTGCTCTGCTGCTTTGTTTTTCACAGTCAGTCAATTGCACACTAGTGAAGCTGAGCCAGGCTCTTCAGCTTTGCTGCTTTTGAGCATCTGTGCTCCACTTAGGCTCTGTGACATCTCTGGAGGTTGTTTGCCTCGGCCAGGCTGGAAAGTGCCCGCTAGTACCTAGAGCTGGGCAGGAGAGGGCAGAGAGCACTTCCATCTGACAGCAGGTTGCAGATTGCCTCGGAAAGAGCCGTGTCCTTGGAATGTGCAGCAAATCCTCTTTCTTTGCAAACCGCGGTTAGTGTGCAGTGCAGGTACGCTCTCCCCTTGCCAAATGGAGTGGGAAAGCTTTTCGCTAAGCTAGAGATGACTAGAGAAGCAGAAGCGCGGCTCCGGAGCTATCCGGAAGAAAGTGCCGTTTCCCGGCGTCTTTCGGCTTGAAGCGGCGCTCCGGAGCGATTTGCTGCCGCTCTACTGAGCTGTGCGCGAATTAGCCGCTTCTTCGCCTCCGAGAAGCAGAGATCGCGGTTGCTTGGAAGAGGCGAAGAACGAAGCCGCAAAGAAGCGGGCTTGTGTGCGAAGCCTTCAGACTGCTGGAGGACGGTGGCTGCCGCTCTCCTGCCTGTTGAATTCACTCTCGGCAAGCGAATGGAAAGCGTTCCAGGACAACTTGCCTGGGTTTTGACTTGGTCCTGATGCGTCCCACCTTGGCAAGTCTTGCTCGTCGCCAGAGGCTCCGAGATGCACAGAAGACGGTGGCAGCTGCTGAAAAGAAGGGCAGCGGTGAGTTTGTCGACAAGCAAGAACATAGGCAGCTGCCTGTGCTTGGGAAGGAGCAGCTGCCTGGTTTTGGCAATTGCCTTCACAGCGCCCAGAAGCCCGGTGCTCTGCTGCTTTGTTTTTCACAGTCAGTCAATTGCACACTAGTGAAGCTGAGCCAGGCTCTTCAGCTTTGCTGCTTTTGAGCATCTGTGCTCCACTTAGGCTCTGTGACATCTCTCGAGGTTGTTTGCCTCGGCCAGGCTGGAAAGTGCCCGCTAGTACCTAGAGCTGGGCAGGAGAGGGCAGAGAGCACTTCCATCTGACAGCAGGTTGCAGATTGCCTCGGAAAGAGCCGTGTCCTTGGAATGTGCAGCAAATCCTCTTTCTTTGCAAACCGCGGTTAGTGTGCAGTGCAGGTACGCTCTCCCCTTGCCAAATGGAGTGGGAAAGCTTTTCGCTAAGCTAGAGATGACTAGAGAAGCAGAAGCGCGGCTCCGGAGCTATCCGGAGGAAAGTGCCGCTTCCCGGCGTCTTTCGGCTTGAAGCGGCGCTCCGGAGCGCTTTGCTGCCGCTCTACTGAGCTGTGCGCGAATTAGCCGCTTCTTCGCCTCCGAGAGGCAGAGATGGCGGTTGCTTGGAAGAGGCGAAGAACGAAGCCGCAAAGAAGCGGGCTTGTGTGCGAAGCCTTCAGACTGCTGGAGGACGGTGGCTGCCGCTCTCCTGCCTGTTGAATTCACTCTCGGCAAGCGAATGGAAAGCGTTCCAGGACAACTTGCCTGGGTTTTGACTTGGTCCTGATGCGTCCCACCTTGGCAAGTCTTGCTCGTCGCCAGAGGCTCCGAGATGCACCGAAGACGGTGGCAGCTGCTGAAAAGAAGGGCAGCGGTGAGTTTGTCGACAAGCAAGAACATAGGCAGCTGCCTGTGCTTGGGAAGGAGCAGCTGCCTGGTTTTGGCAATTGCCTTCACAGCGCCCAGAAGCCCGGTGCTCTGCTGCTTTGTTTTTCACAGTCAGTCAATTGCACACTAGTGAAGCTGAGCCAGGCTCTTCAGCTTTGCTGCTTTTGAGCATCTGTGCTCCACTTAGGCTCTGTGACATCTCTGGAGGTTGTTTGCCTCGGCCAGGCTGGAAAGTGCCCGCTAGTACCTAGAGCTGGGCAGGAGAGGGCAGAGAGCACTTCCATCTGACAGCAGGTTGCAGATTGCCTCGGAAAGAGCCGTGTCCTTGGAATGTGCAGCAAATCCTCTTTCTTTGCAAACCGCGGTTAGTGTGCAGTGCAGGTACGCTCTCCCCTTGCCAACTGGAGTGGGAAAGCTTTTCGCTAAGATAGCGATGACTAGAGAAGCAGAAGCGCGGCTCCGGAGCTATCCGGAGGAAAGTGCCGCTTCCCGGCGTCTTTCGGCTTGAAGCGGCGCTCCGGAGCGCTCCGCTGCCGCTTTACTGAGCTGTGCGCGAATTAGCCGCTTCTTCGCCTCCGAGAAGCAGAGATCGCGGTTGCTTGGAAGAGGCGAAGAACGAAGCCGCAAAGAAGCGGGCTTGTGTGCGAAGCCTTCAGACTGCTGGAGGACGGTGGCTGCCGCTCTCCTGCCTGTTGAATTCACTCTCGGCAAGCGAATGGAAAGCGTTCCAGGACAACTTGCCTGGGTTTTGACTTGGTCCTGATGCGTCCCACCTTGGCAAGTCTTGCTCGTCGCCAGAGGCTCCGAGATGCACCGAAGACGGTGGCAGCTGCTGAAAAGAAGGGCAGCGGTGAGTTTGTCGACAAGCAAGAAGATAGGCAGCTGCCTGTGCTTGGGAAGGAGCAGCTGCCTGGTTTTGGCAATTGCCTTCACAGCGCCCAGAAGCCCGGTGCTCTGCTGCTTTGTTTTTCGCAGTCAGTCAATTGCACACTAGTGAAGCTGAGCCAGGCTCTTCAGCTTTGCTGCTTTTGAGCATCTGTGCTCCACTTAGGCTCTGTGACATCTCTGGAGGTTGTTTGCCTCGGCCAGGCTGGAAAGTGCCCGCTAGTACCTAGAGCTGGGCAGGAGAGGGCAGAGAGCACTTCCATCTGACAGCAGGTTGCAGATTGCCTCGGAAAGAGCCGTGTCCTTGGAATGTGCAGCAAATCCTCTTTCTTTGCAAACCGCGGTTAGTGTGCAGTGCAGGTCCACTCTCCCCTTGCCAAATGGAGTGGGAAAGCTTTTCGCTAAGCTAGAGATGACTAGAGAAGCAGAAGCGCGGCTCCGGAGCTATCCGGAAGAAAGTGCCGTTTCCCGGGGTCTTTCGGCTTGAAGCGGCGCTCCGGAGCGCTCCGCTGCCGCTTTACTGAGCTGTGCGCGAATTAGCCGCTTCTTCGCCTCCGAGAAGCAGAGATCGCGGTTGCTTAGAAGAGGCGAAGAACGAAGCCGCAAAGAAGCGGGCTTGTTTGTGAAGCCTTCCGACTGCCAGAGGACAGTGGCTGCCGCTCTCCTGCCTGTTGAATTCACTCTCGGCAAGCGAATGGAAAGCGTTCCAGGACAACTTGCCTGGGTTTTTACTTGGTCCTGATGTGTCCCACCTTGGCAAGTCTTGCTCGTCGCCAGAGGCTCCGAGATGCACCGAAGACGGTGGCAGCTGCTGAAAAGAAGGGCAGCGGTGAGTTTGTCGACAAGCAAGAACATGGGCAGCTGCCTGTGCTTGGGAAGGAACAGCTGCCTGGTTTTGGCAATTGCCTTCACAGCGCCCAGAAGCCCGGTGCTCTGCTGCTTTGTTTTTCACAGTCAGTCAATTGCACACTAGTGAAGCTGAGCCAGGCTCTTCAGCTTTGCTGCTTTTGAGCATCTGTGCTCCACTTAGGCTCTGTGACATCTCTCGAGGTTGTTTGCCTCGGCCAGGCTGGAAAGTGCCCGCTAGTACCTAGAGCTGGGCAGGAGAGGGCAGAGAGCACTTCCATCTGACAGCAGGTTGCAGATTGCCTCGGAAAGAGCCGTGTCCTTGGAATGTGCAGCAAATCCTCTTTCTTTGCAAACCGCGGTTAGTGTGCAGTGCAGGTACGCTCTCCCCTTGCCAAATGGAGTGGGAAAGCTTTTCGCTAAGCTAGAGATGACTAGAGAAGCAGAAGCGCGGCTCCGGAGCTATCCGGAAGAAAGTGCCGTTTCCCGGCGTCTTTCGGCTTGAAGCGGCGCTCCGGAGCGCTTTGCTGCCGCTCTACTGAGCTGTGCGCGAATTAGCCGCTTCTTCGCCTCCGAGAAGCAGAGATGGCGGTTGCTTGGAAGAGGCGAAGAACGAAGCCGCAAAGAAGCGGGCTTGTGTGCGAAGCCTTCCGACTGCCAGAGGACGGTGGCTGCCGCTCTCCTGCCTGTTGAATTCACTCTCGGCAAGCGAATGGAAAGCGTTCCAGGACAACTTGCCTGGGTTTTGACTTGGTCCTGATGCGTCCCACCTTGGCAAGTCTTGCTCGTCGCCAGAGGCTCCGAGATGCACCGAAGACGGTGGCAGCTGCTGAAAAGAAGGGCAGCGGTGAGTTTGTCGACAAGCAAGAACATAGGCAGCTGCCTGTGCTTGGGAAGGAACAGCTGCCTGGTTTTGGCAATTGCCTTCACAGCGCCCAGAAGCCCGGTGCTCTGCTGCTTTGTTTTTCACAGTCAGTCAATTGCACACTAGTGAAGCTGAGCCAGGCTCTTCAGCTTTGCTGCTTTTGAGCATCTGTGCTCCACTTAGGCTCTGTGACATCTCTGGAGGTTGTTTGCCTCGGCCAGGCTGGAAAGTGCCCGCTAGTACCTAGAGCCCCTGCGGGCAGGAGAGGGCAGAGAGCACTTCCATCTGACAGCAGGTTGCAGATTGCCTCGGAAAGAGCCGTGTCCTTGGAATGTGCAGCAAATCCTCTTTCTTTGCAAACCGCGGTTAGTGTGCAGTGCAGGTACGCTCTCCCCTTGCCAAATGGAGTGGGAAAGCTTTTCGCTAAGCTAGAGATGACTAGAGAAGCAGAAGCGCGGCTCCGGAGCTATCCGGAGGAAAGTGCCGCTTCCCGGCGTCTTTTGGCTTGAAGCGGCGCTCCGGAGCGCTTTGCTGCCGCTCTACTGAGCTGTGCGCGAATTAGCCGCTTCTTCGCCTCCGAGAAGCAGAGATGGCGGTTGCTTGGAAGAGGCGAAGAACGAAGCCGCAAAGAAGCGGGCTTGTGTGCGAAGCCTTCAGACTGCTGGAGGACGGTGGCTGCCGCTCTCCTGCCTGTTGAATTCACTCTCGGCAAGCGAATGGAAAGCGTTCCAGGACAACTTGCCTGGGTTTTGACTTGGTCCTGATGCGTCCCACCTTGGCAAGTCTTGCTCGTCGCCAGAGGCTCCGAGATGCACCGAAGACGGTGGCAGCTGCTGAAAAGAAGGGCAGCGGTGAGTTTGTCGACAAGCAAGAACATAGGCAGCTGCCTGTGCTTGGGAAGGAGCAGCTGCCTGGTTTTGGCAATTGCCTTCACAGCGCCCAGAAGCCCGGTGCTCTGCTGCTTTGTTTTTCACAGTCAGTCAATTGCACACTAGTGAAGCTGAGCCAGGCTCTTCAGCTTTGCTGCTTTTGAGCATCTGTGCTCCACTTAGGCTCTGTGACATCTCTGGAGGTTGTTTGCCTCGGCCAGGCTGGAAAGTGCCCGCTAGTACCTAGAGCTGGGCAGGAGAGGGCAGAGAGCACTTCCATCTGACAGCAGGTTGCAGATTGCCTCGGAAAGAGCCGTGTCCTTGGAATGTGCAGCAAATCCTCTTTCTTTGCAAACCGCGGTTAGTGTGCAGTGCAGGTCCACTCTCCCCTTGCCAAATGGAGTGGGAAAGCTTTTCGCTAAGCTAGCGATGACTAGAGAAGCAGAAGCGCGGCTCCGGAGCTATCCAAAGGAAAGTGCCGCTTCCCGGCGTCTTTCGGCTTGAAGCGGCGCTCCGGAGTGCTTTGCTGCCGCTTTACTGAGCTGTGCGCGAATTAGCCGCTTCTTCGCCTCCGAGAAGCAGAGATCGCGGTTGCTTGGAAGAGGCGAAGAACGAAGCCGCAAAGAAGCGGGCTTGTGTGCGAAGCCTTCCGACTGCCAGAGGACGGTGGCTGCCGCTCTCCTGCCTGTTGAATTCACTCTCGGCAAGCGAATGGAAAGCGTTCCAGGACAACTTGCCTGGGTTTTGACTTGGTCCTGATGTGTCCCACCTTGGCAAGTCTTGCTCGTCGCCAGAGGCTCCGAGATGCACCGAAGACGGTGGCAGCTGCTGAAAAGAAGGGCAGCGGTGAGTTTGTCGACAAGCAAGAACATGGGCAGCTGCCTGTGCTTGGGAAGGAGCAGCTGCCTGGTTTTGGCAATTGCCTTCACAGCGCCCAGAAGCCCGGTGCTCTGCTGCTTTGTTTTTCACAGTCAGTCAATTGCACACTAGTGAAGCTGAGCCAGGCTCTTCAGCTTTGCTGCTTTTGAGCATCTGTGCTCCACTTATGCTCTGTGACATCTCTGGAGGTTGTTTGCCTCGGCCAGGCTGGAAAGTGCCCGCTAGTACCTAGAGCTGGGCAGGAGAGGGCAGAGAGCACTTCCATCTGACAGCAGGTTGCAGATTGCCTCGGAAAGAGCCGTGTCCTTGGAATGTGCAGCAAATCCTCTTTCTTTGCAAACCGCGGTTAGTGTGCAGTGCAGGTACGCTCTCCCTTGCCAAATGGAGTGGGAAAGCTTTTCGCTAAGCTAGAGATGACTAGAGAAGCAGAAGCGCGGCTCCGGAGCTATCCGGAGGAAAGTGCCGCTTCCCGGCGTCTTTTGGCTTGAAGCGGCGCTCCGGAGCGCTTTGCTGCCGCTCTACTGAGCTGTGCGCGAATTAGCCGCTTCTTCGCCTCCGAGAAGCAGAGATGGCGGTTGCTTGGAAGAGGCGAAGAACGAAGCCGCAAAGAAGCGGGCTTGTGTGCGAAGCCTTCAGACTGCTGGAGGACGGTGGCTGCCGCTCTCCTGCCTGTTGAATTCACTCTCGGCAAGCGAATGGAAAGCGTTCCAGGACAACTTGCCTGGGTTTTGACTTGGTCCTGATGCGTCCCACCTTGGCAAGTCTTGCTCGTCGCAGAGGCTCCGAGATGCACCGAAGACGGTGGCAGCTGCTGAAAAGAAGGGCAGCGGTGAGTTTGTCGACAAGCAAGAACATAGGCAGCTGCCTGTGCTTGGGAAGGAGCAGCTGCCTGGTTTTGGCAATTGCCTTCACAGCGCCCAGAAGCCCGGTGCTCTGCTGCTTTGTTTTTCACAGTCAGTCAATTGCACACTAGTGAAGCTGAGCCAGGCTCTTCAGCTTTGCTGCTTTTGAGCATCTGTGCTCCACTTAGGCTCTGTGACATCTCTCGAGGTTGTTTGCCTCGGCCAGGCTGGAAAGTGCCCGCTAGTACCTAGAGCTGGGCAGGAGAGGGCAGAGAGCACTTCCATCTGACAGCAGGTTGCAGATTGCCTCGGAAAGAGCCGTGTCCTTGGAATGTGCAGCAAATCCTCTTTCTTTGCGAACCGCGGTTAGTGTGCAGTGCAGGTACGCTCTCCCCTTGCCAAATGGAGTGGGAAAGCTTTTCGCTAAGCTAGCGATGACTAGAGAAGCAGAAGCGCGGCTCCGGAGCTATCCAAAGGAAAGTGCCGCTTCCCGGCGTCTTTCGGCTTGAAGCGGCGCTCCGGAGTGCTTTGCTGCCGCTTTACTGAGCTGTGCGCGAATTAGCCGCTTCTTCGCCTCCGAGAAGCAGAGATCGCGGTTGCTTGGAAGAGGCGAAGAACGAAGCCGCAAAGAAGCGGGCTTGTGTGCGAAGCCTTCCGACTGCTGGAGGACGGTGGCTGCCGCTCTCCTGCCTGTTGAATTCACTCTCGGCAAGCGAATGGAAAGCGTTCCAGGACAACTTGCCTGGGTTTTGACTTGGTCCTGATGTGTCCCACCTTGGCAAGTCTTGCTCGTCGCCAGAGGCTCCGAGATGCACCGAAGACGGTGGCAGCTGCTGAAAAGAAGGGCAGCGGTGAGTTTGTCGACAAGCAAGAACATGGGCAGCTGCCTGTGCTTGGGAAGGAACAGCTGCCTGGTTTTGGCAATTGCCTTCACAGCGCCCAGAAGCCCGGTGCTCTGCTGCTTTGTTTTTCACAGTCAGTCAATTGCACACTAGTGAAGCTGAGCCAGGCTCTTCAGCTTTGCTGCTTTTGAGCATCTGTGCTCCACTTATGCTCTGTGACATCTCTGGAGGTTGTTTGCCTCGGCCAGGCTGGAAAGTGCCCGCTAGTACCTAGAGCTGGGCAGGAGAGGGCAGAGAGCACTTCCATCTGACAGCAGGTTGCAGATTGCCTCGGAAAGAGCCGTGTCCTTGGAATGTGCAGCAAATCCTCTTTCTTTGCAAACCGCGGTTAGTGTGCAGTGCAGGTACGCTCTCCCCTTGCCAAATGGAGTGGGAAAGCTTTTCGCTAAGCTAGAGATGACTAGAGAAGCAGAAGCGCGGCTCCGGAGCTATCCGGAAGAAAGTGCCGTTTCCCGGCGTCTTTCGGCTTGAAGCGGCGCTCCGGAGCGCTTTGCTGCCGCTCTACTGAGCTGTGCGCGAATTAGCCGCTTCTTCGCCTCCGAGAGGCAGAGATCGCGGTTGCTTGGAAGAGGCGAAGAACGAAGCCGCAAAGAAGCGGGCTTGTGTGCGAAGCCTTCAGACTGCTGGAGGACGGTGGCTGCCGCTCTCCTGCCTGTTGAATTCACTCTCGGCAAGCGAATGGAAAGCGTTCCAGGACAACTTGCCTGGGTTTTGACTTGGTCCTGATGCGTCCCACCTTGGCAAGTCTTGCTCGTCGCCAGAGGCTCCGAGATGCACCGAAGACGGTGGCAGCTGCTGAAAAGAAGGGCAGCGGTGAGTTTGTCGACAAGCAAGAACATAGGCAGCTGCCTGTGCTTGGGAAGGAGCAGCTGCCTGGTTTTGGCAATTGCCTTCACAGCGCCCAGAAGCCCGGTGCTCTGCTGCTTTGTTTTTCACAGTCAGTCAATTGCACACTAGTGAAGCTGAGCCAGGCTCTTCAGCTTTGCTGCTTTTGAGCATCTGTGCTCCACTTAGGCTCTGTGACATCTCTCGAGGTTGTTTGCCTCGGCCAGGCTGGAAAGTGCCCGCTAGTACCTAGAGCTGGGCAGGAGAGGGCAGAGAGCACTTCCATCTGACAGCAGGTTGCAGATTGCCTCGGAAAGAGCCGTGTCCTTGGAATGTGCAGCAAATCCTCTTTCTTTGCAAACCGCGGTTAGTGTGCAGTGCAGGTACGCTCTCCCCTTGCCAACTGGAGTGGGAAAGCTTTTCGCTAAGATAGCGATGACTAGAGAAGCAGAAGCGCGGCTCCGGAGCTATCCGGAGGAAAGTGCCGCTTCCCGGCGTCTTTCGGCTTGAAGCGGCGCTCCGGAGCGCTCCGCTGCCGCTCTACTGAGCTGTGCGCGAATTAGCCGCTTCTTCGCCTCCGAGAGGCAGAGATGGCGGTTGCTTGGAAGAGGCGAAGAACGAAGCCGCAAAGAAGCGGGCTTGTGTGCGAAGCCTTCAGACTGCTGGAGGACGGTGGCTGCCGCTCTCCTGCCTGTTGAATTCACTCTCGGCAAGCGAATGGAAAGCGTTCCAGGACAACTTGCCTGGGTTTTGACTTGGTCCTGATGCGTCCCACCTTGGCAAGTCTTGCTCGTCGCCAGAGGCTCCGAGATGCACCGAAGACGGTGGCAGCTGCTGAAAAGAAGGGCAGCGGTGAGTTTGTCGACAAGCAAGAACATAGGCAGCTGCCTGTGCTTGGGAAGGAGCAGCTGCCTGGTTTTGGCAATTGCCTTCACAGCGCCCAGAAGCCCGGTGCTCTGCTGCTTTGTTTTTCACAGTCAGTCAATTGCACACTAGTGAAGCTGAGCCAGGCTCTTCAGCTTTGCTGCTTTTGAGCATCTGTGCTCCACTTAGGCTCTGTGACATCTCTCGAGGTTGTTTGCCTCGGCCAGGCTGGAAAGTGCCCGCTAGTACCTAGAGCTGGGCAGGAGAGGGCAGAGAGCACTTCCATCTGACAGCAGGTTGCAGATTGCCTCGGAAAGAGCCGTGTCCTTGGAATGTGCAGCAAATCCTCTTTCTTTGCAAACCGCGGTTAGTGTGCAGTGCAGGTACGCTCTCCCCTTGCCAACTGGAGTGGGAAAGCTTTTCGCTAAGATAGCGATGACTAGAGAAGCAGAAGCGCGGCTCCGGAGCTATCCGGAGGAAAGTGCCGCTTCCCGGCGTCTTTCGGCTTGAAGCGGCGCTCCGGAGCGCTCCGCTGCCGCTTTACTGAGCTGTGCGCGAATTAGCCGCTTCTTCGCCTCCGAGAAGCAGAGATCGCGGTTGCTTAGAAGAGGCGAAGAACGAAGCCGCAAAGAAGCGGGCTTGTTTGTGAAGCCTTCCGACTGCCAGAGGACAGTGGCTGCCGCTCTCCTGCCTGTTGAATT